>NW_023484766.1:0-1492 GCF_013731165.1 Rhagoletis pomonella | reverse complement strand
CCACCAAACCCATTCGCTTTGCTTCCTTATCCAACTTGGAAAAGGCATAACAGAATTCGCGGTTTTTGCACTTGCACGGTCTTGTAGTAAATTGTTCCTGAGCGGTTCAGTTCTGCAGCTCTTATTATCTTCTCCAACATCAGATTAAAGAAGTCACATGAAAGGGAGTCGCTCTGTCTGAAACCCCGTTTTGTGGCGAACGGCTCGGAGAGGTCTTTCCCAATTCTGACGGAGCTGGTGGTATTGCTCAACGTCATTTTACACAGCCGTATGAGTTTTGAGGGGATGCCAAATTCAGACCTTCGTAATATTTTTAAACTAAAAACTTCTTAAACCCGTTTTCGTCTGATTCCCTTATGGTGATACCTATATATTTCAATTACCTAATTCCTTTAATTCAAGTGGAATTTTATTCTTTAAACAGGTGGCAACTCTCTACATGTAGATAATACACATTTCGATTGATAACCATCTCTTAATAATTCATTTGACTTATAAAAAAAATTTTAATAAAATTTTTTAACAATCTAATTTTTTAACTGGTGGCAACTCTTAAAAAAAAATAAACCTTCTACTGTCCATAGGTCAAGCTTTTTAATCTGAGACTTCATTTTTGCAAAAAAATATTTTATGCATTAGCGAAAAACGCCGTACTTCAGAAAGTGCAAAAAATGAGCAGGTTTTTATTTCTGATAAAATAATAAAAAATAACCAATTTTTACATATATTTTTATTCATTCCATTAAAATTTAGCATTTTGTGAAATTTTGTTTAAAATTTTTTTTTTCGGATCACCGCAGGGACACCCTGTGTTTAATGTTATTGCAAAACTTTAATTTCTGTAATTCTCTACTATCTATATGGAAAAAAGGAACGTCAAACCAACATTTTATTTAAAAGAATATATTTTTGACATTTTTTTCTGTGAAAAGCTTACGCATGGCTATGCTCTTATTAAAATTCTTAGTATAAAATTTGTCGACTTTTGTGGCTTCATGTCTGTTTAATTCTTTTTAGTGGATAAATTGTCTTTACAAAAACACCAAACAAGTTCACATTGCAGAAAACGAATTTTTCGATTTTTGCCCACTTAGGCGGCACTGTGCGGCGGCGCGAATAAAAACGGTGCCTGCAATAGGAATTAGATCTGCGTTTATTTATCGATCTCAAGTCAATTATATATGTAGGCGATTTTTTACAATAAAAGTCTATTACACATATCAGTACCATAATTATGACAGCCGAATACGTGACTAAAAATAATTTTCCTAGTTTTTTCCACAAAGACTAGAGGATTTTAAAAATCTTCTTCAATGATTCTAGATTTATTAGCCTTGAAACCAGCATTTTATTTGCCATATATTTTTTGATATTTTGTGAAAGCAGCACAAAATATTCAGTTGTAACATCATACATTCGTAGAATATTTTTCCATAACTTTGTACTTTTTTTCAAACATTCCTAGGCAGGGAAACATGATGAAAATGTGCCA
>NW_023484765.1:0-1492 GCF_013731165.1 Rhagoletis pomonella | reverse complement strand
TTCTTCATGGCGTCCTCGAAGGACTTGCGTCCTTGCAGCAGATCACTCAAAGCGTTGGCACGCTTGCCACTCTCATCTTTCAGGGTTTGATAGTCGGCGGCGATTTCGTCGAGTATTTTCTGCAAAGCTGCTCTATCCGCCTCTGGGCAGTCCTTCATTATATTTGCCGCTTGCCGCTGTACATCACTCAACACGGAATCGTTGAATTGTTTGGCTTCATCGTCGTACTTCTTGTTCTCTTGTATTTGCTTTTCGATTTCAGCCGCTGGCAGTGGATGGTACACCGGCAATTTACGCACTTCGGCAATCTTCGACTTCAGCCAAGCGCGCGCCTTCTCCAAACCAACCTCGAGCGCTTTGCGTGCCTTGGACGCATCCAATGCGCGTTCCAACTCGCTCTTCTGTACCTCGGAGAGATTCTTTTGCTCGGAGTTCAATTGTCGCAAGGCAGACTCAAGTTGCGCGTATTCGACAGGTTCCAGTTCGGGTTTCATATTGGCAATACGTTTCTCCAAAGCATCAGCCTGCGATTTCTTCGCCTCAGCTTCCTTCATAATACCCTTGATTGCCTGTTGGCGCGATTCTGCAGCTTTGGGTTCATAACCCATAGCCGTGGGTGTTTGTAGCTCTTGTATCTTGTCTTTGACCCAGTTGTGTAGCTGTTCGATTTCGCTTTTAGCGCCATCAACGCCCTTATTGGTGACATCCAAGAGTTGTGCCTTGCGATCGATACGTTTGCCAAGATCAGCATAACGACGATCCAATGATTTCATTTGCTCTTCCACCTGTTGGCCATCCAAATTGCTAATCACTTCCGCTACCTGCGCTGCTTTGCCCTTCAACTCTTGTATTTTGCTGGGACCTTGATCTTCGAATTCCTTCTTGATTTCGTTGATGGCAGCCACCTTTTGGCCACAATTCAAACCAGAACCCTTGTCCAGCACATCCATACGCTTGATGAGCGAGTCAAACCAGTTCTGTACATCTTGCACACCTTGACGGTAACTATCGATATCGTTTTGGCCAGCATGTTTCTTGGCGATAGCATCCATCAGCTCGGACTCGAGCTTGTCGAGGTTATCGTCCAGATCGGTGTCTTCTTCGGCCACTACAAATAAAGAGAAAGAGAGAAGAGATCGGTTTAGAAGTTGAGGCGAAATAAATGATAATGTGGAAGTTTATTTGAGCTGAGAGCCTCCCTTTTTTTTGAGGTATAAAGTGAGAAGTAGAGAGGAACTTTAAGGAGTTGTTTCCAAATCATTTTTAGCCCTCGGTATAGTTCGGAGTTATTTTAGGACTAGTTCACGACAAATTTAGGTCCATTTAGGGATTAGTTCTGGACCATTTCGAGAGTAGCTTAGAACTATTTCCAGGACAGTTCGGGATAATTTTTGGGCTAGTTCAGGATCATTTCGGGACAAGTTCAGGACTCTTTTAAGAATGTTTTGGAACTAGTTAGGGATCATTTTGGGACTAACAAGGCACAATTTCG
>NW_023484764.1:0-1492 GCF_013731165.1 Rhagoletis pomonella | reverse complement strand
AATGGGTTTGAAAGGGCTTTATTTCTTATTGATATGTAGGAGAAAAATTGAAATGTATATCCTGTTATGGATATCAGACGAAAGAGTGCAGTGGTTTGAAAATATTTTGCGGTTGCCACCTTGTTACAAAGTTAGTTTCAATATAAGCAATAGGTTAAATAAATTACTTCAATATGAATATAAATCAAAATTGCTTTGAAGAAACTTTATTCCCACACTGCATGTAGGAGGGTTGCCACCTGATTTTATAATTAAATTTCAATTAAGAGTATTAATAATTTAAATGTGAATCACAATACAAGTGTCAGACGAAAAAGGTTTAACGATGTTTTGGTGTAAAAATAACTTGAACAGGATTGCCATCTGTTTGAAAAGTCGAGTTAAATTAAATTATATGATACATTGGCGTCAAACAAAGGAGTACCAAGAAATATTTAGTTTGAGCATTTATAACAGGCATGGGAAACGTTGGCAGAGCTCCATAAGCATGTGCAAAACTTTTGCACTTGCTTATGGAGCTCTGCCCGCGCTGTCCATCACTGATTAACCCTCTAGTAGGCTGAACCGCCTCCAGACGGTCGTTAACTAAACACGTATTTAGTGCACCTATAATAATTTTTTTCTATATTCGAAAAGCACGATCTTTAGAAAAAAAGCGTACCTTTACGACGATGTAAATTTTAATCCGTTATGTCAATCCGTTTTATTTTAATCGGCAGTTGAATCACAGATTGTGAAAGACTCGGTTAAAATTAATTATTTCTTGCTATTAAGTAGATTCGTAATTAAAGAAATTTTTTCTTTTGAAATATTTTTTGATACAAACAAATTCAGTGGGTTTCGTAGTTAAAAGCACAGTATTTTCATATAAGTTTTATAATTATGTCACCATTCGAAATGGAGAAAATTGCTTTCGAACACAGACCGTCTACAGACCGGCTTGCCGACATATAAAAACCCAGTTTGCATTTTTGACCGTCTGCAGACGGGATTGCCGGTTCGTAGGTCAACATTGTGTAAGAGAAAGCTGAAAATACGTCAAAGTATGTCGGCGAGCCCGTCTCCAGACGGTCTTGGTTTTTCTCCCCTGTAGGAAAAAGTTACTGTCACAGATCGAAATGGACATCATTTTTGAATTCCTCGTGCTAAAATCACCCATTCCTGTATTTTTCAACTCATACAAAAATTGGCCTACTAGAGGGTTAATAATATTGAAGAGAGTTTCCGCTTGTGTAAAAAATAAAAATCCAATTATTTAATAAGTCAAATAAATCATTAAACTATGGGTATAAATTGACATGTGTTAAAAATGCTTTTTTCTGAACTTTATTTAAGAGGGTTGCCATATTTTTTAGAAATTAAATTTAACTTGAATAAAATGAAATAAGATACACAATTTAAATATGTATCGCAATACGTGTGTCAGGGAAAAAAGGTTTAATAAGGTTTTGGTTTTATATGTATTTTGAATAGGGTTGCCACCCGTTTTAAA
>NW_023484763.1:0-1492 GCF_013731165.1 Rhagoletis pomonella | reverse complement strand
CTTTGTGGCTATTCGAATAATGGAAAAGATTTAATTATTCGAATAGTCACCTATCGGAAAAATTAAAGTTTTGTGCACTCCTTGTTCTAAACACCTTTCCAAAAAAGCAGCTCCCATTCGAATCAGTTATGAAACATAGGAGAAAATTGTTCCCAATTGATTCATACTCCCAATGAATTTCACAATTATCCGAAATTTTCCACGCTTTCGTCGAAAAAAATTAAAATTTTTCGCATTCTTCCGGATTTTTCCGAGCTTTCCACTTCGAATTTTCTATTTTTCCATTCGAATGCCATTCCGAAGGAATTCCACACAAATCCATACAAAAAAATCAATTTTAGCCAAATCGGCCCAACCGTTCTCAATTGATGAATTACTATAAATTTTTCACACCATTTTTATATATGTGACCTGGTCTACGAAAAGGGAGCTTACGTGCGAAAACTAGTTTTCTGTGAAAAAGCTGTTAAAAGTAAGCAACTCGTTTCGTCAGTTTCTCATTATCTCGTTAATTGTTCTCCGCGCCGGACGTCCAGTAAGTGTTGTTGTTGGTCCAGTAAGTGTTGTTGTTGGTCGGAATATTATTATAGTTCATCGTGTAAGTTGCTAGTGTGGAACATTTAAAAAAGTAACACTGAAGAAGTGACGTTTACTGTTTCTGTTGATTATCGTCTTCGCATTTCGCATGAAATGAAACATGAGAAAAATACATAAACTACTCAGCATTATTATTTTTGGCCCATAATACGTTTTTCTAGTGTATAATCATGTCTTTATAGCTTATAATTCAATGTATTTTGTTCATTACCAATAAATTATATTTTGTCGTATTTTTACTCTTCTTTCTCTACATTTTTAGTACACTTCTAAGCAAGTTAGGATTTTCTGCTTTTCACCACGTGAAAAAGCATCTCACCTTCCATCCGAATCAACCAAAAAGTGAAAATTGATTTTTTGACACCTAAGCCCCCTTTCCGTAGACCAGGTCACATATATAGATTGATAGTTACAATATACATAAATGAAGATACTAGAATCACTAACCATGTATGCGCTCTAAAAGAACAAACTGACCGTATGATGTACGGTTTAAAAACTTTATGTTTCGTATACAAGGGCGTAGTCAACCTTTCACCTAGGGAGGCAGGAGTTTATATAGAGAGAAAAAAATGTTTTTAATAATTTTTTTTGTGTATATAAATAGAAATTTTTGGGTTTAAGAAAGTATAAGTTTTTTTTTTTTTATGTATGTTACCGCATAACTTTGCACCACGTCATTAATTCTTTTTGCAACGGAAAGGTAGTGTCTCAGAGCTGGTCCCATACTAATTTGGTTTAGATCCGATCATTGGATCATGAAATATATAGATATATATATATTTTTTTAAGTCGGTTTTTTTTTTTGCTAAAAATTACTTGTTTCATAGGAACCATTATTTTACTTAATTTTTTTTCGGTACAGAACAATCTTATGGGGTAAAGGAAACTAAAA
>NW_023484762.1:0-1492 GCF_013731165.1 Rhagoletis pomonella | reverse complement strand
AAAGTTAAGTGTACTACCATTTGGTCATCGTTAGCCTTTATTTAACATTCCAGCGATACGAACCGGAGGATTTGGGAAATCCGGACGAGGGTTTAAGGATAATCGTAACAATTGGTGTCAGAAGTAGGATTGTTAAATAAATCCCGAAGGAGAAACTACTAAAAATGGCGAAAATTCAGGACTTAAAAATTGAGGAGCTGAAACAGGAGTTGGAAAAGCGTAATTTGGCCACCTCCGGAAGAAAAGTGGGATTGTTATCCCGGTTGCGAGAGGCTATGGAAGCTGAAGGCTTCGACGTGGACAAATACGACTTCCAAGGTAAACCCGACGATACATCCGCAAAGGACGAACAGAAGGATGAGGCTGCATGTTCGTCGAAGGATGTGCAACAGACATCCGGGAAGGTTGAAGAACAGCAAAAGGCTCCTTCGTCATCAACAGTTATGGACATGAACACGTTATTGGCTGCCATGTCACCGATGATGGAAGCACAGGATACACGCATGTCAGAGATGTCATCACAGCTGTCAACTCAGATGCAAACACAGTCGTCAGATGTTTCATCGCAGATACAAGCGCTGGAGACACGTATATCAGCAGCGGTATCAGCACAGATGTCATCCCAACTGGAAGCACAGGATGCAAAGATTGTACAAATACAGGAAAAAATCGAAGAGAGACAGGACAAAGTCGAGGCTAAGATGGGCGAGTTAGAAGGTCCACTCCGAGACTTGCAGTTGATTCGTCCAGCCGCTTCGACGAACGCTCCCAAGGTAAAAACTCCATCCTTTGACGGCACGACTCCTTTCCAGGTCTTTAACAAATCATTGGAGTATGGAGGATGAATCCGCTGCTCTGTTAGTGGCATTAAAAGGACCTGCAGCGGAAATCTTGCAGACTATTGCCGACTGTGAAAGGAACAATTATGATGCATTGATGGGGGCCGTGGAAAGACGCTATGGTAGCGAGCACAGGCGACAGATCTACCAGATGGAGCTGGAGAATCGCTGCCAGAAATCCAACGAGACTCTACAGGAATTCGCCTCCGAGGTTGAAAGGTTGGCTCATTTGGCAATTGGAGATGCATCTGGTGAGCATCTCGAAAGGGTGAAAATCCAGAGGTTCATCAACGGAATGCGGGACGTGTATACCAAGCGAGAGACGTACGCGAATCCAAAGCCAACATTTGCTGAAACGGTCTCGTATGCTCAGACCCGTGAAACGGCAGCACTCCTAAGTAGACCAGCCTACAAAGTACATCGCGTGGAAGTGGAAACACCGGACGAGACAAATGAAATGCTGAAGAAGATTATCCAACTGCTGGGCGAGAAAAAGCATGGCTCTGGCAAATGTTTTAAATGTGGAAAGTCAGGCCACTTCGCCCGCGATTGCAGCGTAAGTTCCAGTGGGCTCAACAATTCAGCAGGACGCAAACGCAGGGCTGAAGGAGACGAAGCCAACTCCAATCAGTCGTTAAACTGAAACGAGCCAG
>NW_023484761.1:0-1492 GCF_013731165.1 Rhagoletis pomonella | reverse complement strand
TGTCTTAAACGTTGAGGAAAGAAAATCGAAAATTACAGTTCACTGATAATATCAACACTAGGTTCTTTCTCTAACAATCCGGACCGGATTTGGTAATTAGAGAATAAGAGAAACATTTTCTTTCAAAAATGGAACAAAGTTCAGAAGTACGGAAACGCAAAAACCCACATTTCGTGCCCACAAGTCGAGAAACAGCTGATTCACGTTGTTCTTGTTTTTGTCACTTATACCATGTTTGGCCCGACATCGGAAACATGTTTTCGTTGCTAAAACTTTTTTTTTCGATTATTTATCGAAGTGGAAGTCATATTTTATCATCTTTAATACGCCATTTCGGATTTATTGTTAATTGCCTGGCCAAAGCAAAATAAGAATGAAAGTTAAAGGTTGTAAATGAAAAGAAAATGAAGGAAAAATGTTTTGGTTGTCGGTCAGAACATGGTATTAAATGCAAAAACTTGGAAATTGGTTTCACAAATTTGATTTTAAGTACATAGATTGAAAATACATCAAAAGGCCATTCACTTTTCCTTAAAAGCACCAAGTAAATGCAGGCAACATGTAAACACAACACAGCTGATATGCACTTTGACACTTTATACATTTCTACTCGGAGAAAATTTCGGGCTATTTCGGGCAGGAAGATGAATACACTTACGATCGAATACGCTCGAATTTTCGCTCTCTATTACCCATTTTGTTGAGTACAGGCATGATTTCTGGGCTATTTTGGGCACACGCGGGATCTCGCATTGCGTACGGGAAAGAAACTACTTAAATATAATTAATCGATTATCGATTCACAACAACAAAGTCATCAGCAGATTTTTGCGAAAAGTTAACTTGCCATACTTATTTACTACTTAACAAGAATTTTAGCAAAATGTTGCTGATTTTGGTTAAATAAATCATTTATTTCAAAGAAATATTTATTTATTATTTTTGTAAATTTCTGGAAACCGATTGAAACCTGTGATTGAAATGGTTTCGGTATCTTTCCTTTTCAGGTCAAGATAACGGTTATGGTTTCGGTTTCGGTTTTGAAAAAAGAAACGGTTTTAAACGGTTACGATTTCGGTTTGGGTTTCGGTTTCATTCCTTGAGGGAAACTTCCGCATCGAATACAGTTTATTTTAATCAGTGGCAAAAAAGGAATAACACAAGTTGTGCCCCGTTTAACCGGGACCATTAATTCCCGCTGCAGATCTCGCTACCAGAAGGTGAGTCAGCTAAAGACACCTAAGCCTAGTATATGCATGTATGTAACTGAGTGTGTCAGCTTTTTTTCCTTTTTTTAATAAATGTGTACAAAACTCGGGACAACTAAACACAATTTCAATTAGACTCAAGTGAAAAATAATGATGAATCGGTAAACGCCGACTGAAAACCATCTTAAAATCAGTATAAACTATATGTAGATAGAGATAAATTTAAAATAAAATAAAATAAATTAATATAAAATTAAAATGTCTTAAATAGCAAAAAAAAAAA
>NW_023484760.1:0-1492 GCF_013731165.1 Rhagoletis pomonella | reverse complement strand
GAACCGTTTGTGTGAATGTCTGAGAATAATAGCGAGAATAGAGTCATTGGTGGTTTGGGGATTTTGAACTCGGATAGGCCAGTCAAGCGTAGTCTTAGATAGATACGGGAGTACAACACACAGTAGACTTTGTCCCGACCGATTATTTTAATAGGTGTGCAGCTAGAATATTTGGTATATCGAATTCCGAATATCCGCCGATTGCGGGCAGCGCGAACGAATCACTAGTCCAAGAACCCAGTGATACCTTAAGTTTCTCGCAAAAATTAGACCTTTTGTGTGATATGTCTCAGCCAAGTGAGGTAGGTGCTGTTGGCAACAGTGACCGTGTGGAGAGCGACCAACCAGGAGGCTCGGAAGCTGCAGGTTCAAAGGCTCAAAGGAGTGAACCCACCCGCACGTCGACCAGTGTTGAACAGCTGAGCCAATTAATAGCGATGATGGCACAAAACAGCAACATGATGGCACAGTGCATGAATGAGGTGCGGCATATGAGAACCAACGTTGCAAACCTCAGCGGCCGAGTAACCGAAATGGAAATATCCGCACAAGCACTGGGTCACCATAGCATCAACGTGATGACGAACGATCAGCCCGTAAGGACTCAGAAATGAGGGGACAGGATATGCGCGAGCCACCAAGAAAGAAAGTTGACTTGGAGAAGTGGCATATAAAATTTGATGGGACTAGTAAAGGGCTTACAGTTGAAAGCTTTATTTTTCGAGTTGAAAGAATGAGGGAGCAGCATCAAGTTTCGCACCACCAACTATTCACGGATTTTCATAGTCTCGTGTCGGGCTGCGAGCTGAAGTGGTTCTGGCAGGTGCTAGAAGATCACGCCGATGACCCAAGCTTTGGGTACTTTGAGCTAAAGGCGGAACTGCTAGCCCACTTCAAAAGCGCGGAGTCCGACTACGAGATTATACGGGAAATCATGGAACGTAAACAATTGGCGCAAGAAGGATTCGACGAATTCTACGCAGAAATACACGACTTAACGTTTCGCCTACGTAAGAAGATACCCGAGAAGGAGTTGGTAGGGATCATAAAAGGCAACTTGAAACCCTATTTGGCCAATTTGACGTTCGCGTCTAAAACAGACACTCTGGCAGAATTAAAGACAGAATGTAGGCGCGCAGAAAAAGTAATGAAAGATAATAGGAATAGATCAAGAACAGTAAACGAGCTAGCTTATTTGGATGCAGAATTTAACACGGAGTTAGTAGAGGGTAGTTTGAAGTCGGTCGAGGCAATAGGTACTCCTCGTAGGGTTGCAAGTGGCCAACTGCCTGATGGTGATGGCAAGAGGTTTAGTCCTGCGCCGGGTAGAGTGCCGATACCTACATCGGCGAACAAACCTAAAGCCACCATTGACTCATTTTGTCCATCGCCATTCCACTTGATGTTGTGCTTCCAGTGCGGGATGCCGGTCGACTTCTTCTCCAAAAAACCCTACTGAAGCCAGGAAAGACACTCGGTGCAAGTCATCATT
>NW_023484759.1:0-1493 GCF_013731165.1 Rhagoletis pomonella | reverse complement strand
AAAAAAAATAACAAAAGTAATTAACAAAAATAAAAAAAATACGATAATAATCAAATAAGTAGTCAAGTAAATAAGTAAATATCACAGATAAAAAATTTTCCGTAACTATGAAATATATCGAAATAGAATGTCAAGTAGTCAAGTAAAAATATACATATATATATATCTAGTCAAGAAGTAAAATAAAAATATAAATACACGTATATCTAGTCAAGTAGTTAATGACACTGGGTGGTAAATCTATGTAAGTCAAGTCATTACTTATACATTTAACACGAACAGTCTCCAACACTAGACATGCAACATAAAACATAACTAACCAAATACACTATACCACAAAGATATCCTTAGCGTGGTATACCCCGATCTTCTTGCCACTAGAGTCACCAAGTTCGTACATGGAATTTCCGATTATTTTCAATACAACGCACTTAACCTGTTTTGGGGCAAGTTTAGCATTGTAGTTTTCGACTTGTGAACTCTGTTTGAAGTTTCGGCGGTACACCACTTGTCCAATTTGAAACTTCACTTCTCGACTTCTGGTATTGTAAGTCTTCTTGCTCCGTTCATGGGCTAGCTTTAATTCTTTCACTATCTTATTTCGGATAAGCTGTGTTTTATCTGCCACCATTCCGACCTCGCAGTCCGCATCTCTAACCGCGCCCAGTCTTCGGTATAGCTCATATGATGCAGCATGCTGTATCATAGGCATACCGAAGACTGCATGACACGGGGTATCATTGATCGCAGAATGCATAGCACTGCGGAGAGCGCAAGCGGCATCGCTAATGTGCTTATCCCAATTCTTTTGGTCGCCCTTAATATATGACCTCACGATTTGTAGCACGGAACGGTTAACCCTCTCTGCTGCGTTGGCTTGTGGTGCATAAAATGCAGTCCTAATATGCTGCGTACCATACTTTTCCAGGAACTGCCTAAATACGTCCGAGACAAATTGTTTCCCGTTGTCCGAGTGGACATACTCTGGCACACCAAAAATGTGGAAAACTTCGTTCTCTAAGAACTTAATAACTTCGGCAGCAGCGGCTTTTCTCATTGGTTTTAAAAATACGAACTTCGAGAAGTGATCTAAACGCACAAACACATAGACATTTCCACAACACGTACGGGGGTAAGGACCCATGAAGTCAATGTATGTATGTATGTATGTGAGCACCCATATGTATGTATGCACGCATGTATATGCAAGTCTGTAGTTCAAGCTTATATATTTGGACTGCATGTACATGCCTACAAAGCTGCTGCTAAAATATGCCGCTGCGAATATTTATAATCAGAATTCAATAAAAATAGTCAATTCAGTTATTTAACGTTTTCCGCATTTCTTAATAAAACGAATTTTGATGCTTTCGCCCCGAGAGCAATGAGTAGTTATCAGTACGATTTAACTTTGTAATTTTCGAAGAAAAGTTTGAGGAAAAACAATATATATATATATATATCTACTTTTATAAAAATATTCCCAACCTGCA
>NW_023484758.1:0-1493 GCF_013731165.1 Rhagoletis pomonella | reverse complement strand
ACCACACATCACAATCGGTCTCCCAAGGCACACAAAGGTGCTACAATTTAACTGTAACGGACTCCAGAGCAAGATCGAGGAGATAACTGTCTTTATGGGAAGGCATGGAATATTAATAGCTGCGGTCCTAGAGACGAAGTTCCACGGCAATTCAACCCTGTTGAATTGCGCCGGATACAACGTGCACCGTTGAGATCGCGAGCGCGATAATGGTTTAGGTTTAGCGTTCATCACGCACCACACCGTGCAGTATCGTCTCATTGAAGCAGACATCGACCGCAGGGATACCATCCTAGAATGTCAGGGTATTGCTATCCGGTCAGGCGATGTTGAGCTCGAAATATTTAACGTATACATACCCCCTGTCACCAGATGCCCGGCAGGATATCACCCTGAAATAGGTGCGCTACTCAGAGGTGAAAACCGTATGGTAGTTGGTGACTTTAACGCGCACCACGATCTCTGGCACTCAAGCCTGTCAAATGTAGTAGGGGAATACATCTGGCTGAGCAGATAGACGATTCGACATTCTGCACAATGAACTACGACGCACCTACTAGGATTATGGGCAGCTGCTGCAGCTCGCCAGATCTAACAATTGTCAGCGCGGGTCTGATAAACAGCGTATCATGGCGACCTATGCTGACTC
Source organism: Rhagoletis pomonella (assembly GCF_013731165.1). Classification (NCBI taxonomy): domain Eukaryota; kingdom Metazoa; phylum Arthropoda; class Insecta; order Diptera; family Tephritidae; genus Rhagoletis; species Rhagoletis pomonella. Next base: position 844 of record NW_023484758.1, on the reverse strand, counting down.
TAGCATCAGACCATCTTCCCATAGTCATCCCGATTGATAAACCTGCCGACTTTGCTTCCGTGGACCACCGGACCTATATCAACTTTTCCGAAGCTGACTGGAAAGGTTTCACGGATGTTACTGAGGGCGCCTTCACTGCACTACCCATACCAACCGACGTTCATGTAGGTGAGCGTAAGTTCCGCAGGGTTGTCACCGCTGCTGCAGCTCGCTTCATTCCAGAAGGATGTATTAAGGATCCACGTCCGAATTTTCCTGCCGAAGCGGCTGTTCTAGCTGATGAGCGCGACAACCTTCGTCAGGCCGATCCCGGAAATCCCCGTATTAGGGATCTCAATTCAACTTCGCCTCTGGTGTGAGCAAGCTTTGGTCAACCGTGAGGTCGTTGTCCAACCCGACGAAGCACGACGACAGAGTCGAGATAGACATTGGTGACCACGCTTCGTCGGACCCGGAGCGATGCGCGAGTTTTTTTTTGCCGGCAGTTCATTCTGCATCCTCCGGGGGATAAAGCCAAACGTCGAGTGACCAGAAGGCTGCACAAAATGCCAAAACCCAGTGCGCCTCTTGTTTTCACCAGCGGTGAGGTAAGTGTAGCCATCGGGAAGGCGAAAGCCTCCAAAGCCATGGGTCCCGACGGAATATGCATGCTGATGCTGAAAAATTTGGGTCCTGCGGGGGTAGCGTACCTACGGAGGTCCTCAATTTGTCCATGGCCACTCTCATCATCCCAGACATCTGGAAGGTGGGGAGAGTGGTCCCACTGCTCAAACCGGGGAAACCTGCCAACATAGGAGAGTCTTATCGCCCGATAACTCTCCTTTCCCCGGTAGCGAAGACACTC
>NW_023484757.1:0-1493 GCF_013731165.1 Rhagoletis pomonella | reverse complement strand
TTTTAAAAAAAAAGGTATCAAGCTCTTAAAAAATCACCCGTTATGTACACTTTATTGTGTTAAAATTATAAGCGAACCACACATTGACAAGTTTTAATAATTTTTTCTTTGTTTCTTTTTTAATTTTATTATTAAAAAAATTAAGTTTAACAAAAACCGTATAAATTCAAGTTTCATACTTTGTGCAATATTAAAAAAAAAAAATCAACTAGCTTTCGTAAAAATTTTGTGCTTCTTATTTATGTGATTATACTTGTTAAAAAATTTTTGAGTATTTTGCTAGAAAGTTTTATAGCCCATCCGGTAAGTCCTAGCTACACTAAAATTTCACTTTATTGTACTAAAATTGGATGGGCCACAAAACTGCATACCAAATTTTTTCTTATAAATATAATTAAATAAAAAGCACACAACTCTTACGCAGGTTTTCTTATTATAATTTTTTAAGTATTGCACAAAGTTCTTAACTTGGATATACATTTATGGGTTTTCTTAAAGGATAAACCATATTTTTATAAAAAAAAATAACAAAAAAATAATTGTCAAAAGTTGTCAATGTGCGGTGGGATTATAATATTGGCACGCGGTGTATAACTACTAGTATACTACTTTTCATCTTTTTGTATTGTTTTCCCTTCGGTTTTAGTTTTCTTGATTGTTTACGCACTGAATTCATAGCGCAAGTTTCCACAATTTTACAAGTAATGTATACTTTAGTAAAACAGTAATACTAGGTTCACATATAAGTAGATTATCCTTATTTTCGAGTTTAACTCCCTAATCTGTAATTAGAAGGAGAAATTAGCCATACAAAATTCGTCTCTTGTTAATATGTAATTATAAAATAGTCTCAGATTTAACCGATAACTTTTCGGTGTCCATCGTAGTTTTATCGATTGTTTTTGCGAAGAAGAGGAGAAATGGCAAATGTAAAAGTAAACAAAAATGGACGCTAGCAAGGAAAAGAGGTTTGTAAAGGTATTTTTAATAAAATGTTAGGTTACAATATATTTATATTGCTTTATATAGCAGAAAAAGTGGTCACGGTGGTACAGAGAAGAAACATAACTTCTCCTTGAGATGTGAGAATAACAAGCACAACAAATTTGACGTATAATAATCTGAGATTTGCCTGTGTAAACGGGGTGATTAAAAACGAGCTTTGATTGAGATAATATTTATATGTGAACATACTTTTAGGCATAGGTTTGGTCGTCTATTGATAAAAAAGCAAGGCGAAAATTAAAAAAAATACTGAACTTATCACCCAACATGCTGCATTCCCACAGTCCAGCAATACACGTGCGCCATGTCAGCATAATTGTGGTTCACACAAGGCCAAGTGCATTTCATCATATCATGCAATAGCAATATTGTACAACGTTATCAGACACCTATGGGAACCGTCGGCCACAGTTGGTACCTCTGGCTAATGCTTACGCAACCATTAGTATAACGGAGCCAATGCATTAGGCATTGCAGCGGTGTCAGCA
>NW_023484756.1:0-1493 GCF_013731165.1 Rhagoletis pomonella | reverse complement strand
GCAACATTATTTCGAGAAAAGAAAACGCCATGATACAAACACAGAAGATAGTTTAATATATTAGCATTCGCTGTTGTTGCCGAACTTTTATGACATTTAACTAAAATCATGCCACCAGATTCACTAGTAGACAAAATTTTGATTCTTGTAAAAGTTAAAAAAAAAAATAAGTTAGTGAAGTTGGATGAAAATATTAAAAGTGTTGCTTAGACAAAATTTTGATTCTTGTAAAAGTTAAAAAAAAATAAGTTAGTGAAGTTGGATGAAAATATTAAAAGTGTTGCGCGTTTCCAAACTGTCAGAATACACCTGAATAAAGATTTGAAAATAAAGTTCTTTGCTTTTCCGAGGATAGGGTACGTAATACGTGCAGTTCACGACAAATTGCTGACGCAAAATATTTTTTAACCTCTAAAAGATGTACCGTTATCCATAGAAAATGATGGCCTGCAACTCGTAACAGTACCAATTTTTGGATTCTCAGAATTTTCTGATAAAGATGTGGTGCTGCTAAAAAATATGTATACATAAATATAAGCACGAAACTATGTATTTGTGACAAGAATTATCCACATAAGATGAAAACTATTGCAGTTTCATTTTATAAAATTTTTTTTTATAGAAAAATGCATAAGTAAGACAGTTTGGGTACGATTCGGTTATTTGTACAATGATTTTGGGTTATCGTGTCCAAACACGTGACCCGAATAAATAAAAATTTTACATATACGTCTAGCAAAGGGATTAAGCTTTAATTTAAAATAAGGATTTCGGTTTGAGATATGCACATTTATTGTAAATTTGGAGGTGGATTTTGCGCAAAAATACTGTGGATAGCGTAACCGGAGTTGGACTGATGGGGTTATTTCTTCTAGTGCGGCTGAAGGCCACCAACTCGGAAATAACAATGATAACAAAAATAAAGTATATTTGCACCATGATGCAATTCTTCACAGGTATTGTCTCCCCAGAGAGTTTTGCTCCACATCGAAATTTGTGCTCTTTTATTTTCTAAGTGTTGCGCGTAAAACTTCATACTTAAATTTAAGACATTCTTAACAAAAATTGAAGCAAGTTTCGCCTATTTTTCTTTAGTTTATTTAATGTTTATTATTTTTTACGAATATGTAACTCAGTACTTAACAAAAACCATATAATAAATCCAGATTTTAGACTTTGTGTAAAAATTATGAAAATTCTGCAAAATTTCAGCGAAATTTGTAACTTTCTAATCAGCTAAAATGGCGCGTCCCAGTTTATATGTAATTGGGTCACTCGCTTAAAACAAAAAAACATTGAAATCTGCTCACTATCTGAAGACTTTTCGGGTTAGAAAAAATTGCTTTTCAATTTTATATAACACAGCCCGACAGAAAAAAAAATTTTCTCATGGATAAGACTAGCCATTTCTAATAGATTTTGGATCACTAAATTTGTAAAAATAAAAACTTGTATATTTGAATTTTAATAAAATAAGGCGAATAGCAAATAGC
>NW_023484755.1:0-1493 GCF_013731165.1 Rhagoletis pomonella | reverse complement strand
GAAGCCGATTAGTAAGGCGACACAAAGGATTTGCTGAAGAGAAGAAAGAAAGAAAAACAAGTAAGAGCAGCGCTGTCTTCGGCTATGCCGAAGGCTTCATACCTTTCATGAACATCTGCAAATTATAGTTTGACAGATTACTGATTTTGAATACATCTGCATACATCGATAGAGGAGTTACATACTTATATAAAAAATCACATCTAAACAATCAGAGGTATGGAAGATATACTTTATATGGCACCAATCTAAGTGATTTTCACTGCTATGTGATCGGTATGTAAACCGGTAACACAATTTATTGGGTTTAGTTTCCTACATAAAGGAGATATATCGCAAAAACTGGTATCTGAACAATCAGTGCTATAGGAGATAAAGCTTATACAGCATAGATTTTGACGATTTTCTCAGTAGACTTTGTATTATTATTTATAAAATATCTTACGAAATTTATCGGTTTTAGCTGTTCAAATAAAGGAGTTTTACAGTAAAATCCCATATCTGAACAATCAGATGTATGGAAGATATATGTTGTAGTCACCCGATCCTTGTTATTTTCACTGTACGTATTCTGTTAATAATGAGTGAAAATTGTGCGAAATTTCATGTTCCTAGCTGCATAAATGGAGGAGATATGATAAAAGGCCTTATATCTGAACAATCAGTTGTATGGGGGCTGCAGGTTATAGTGACCCGATCTTCGTTATTTTCACTGTAAGTCTTCTGCTGATAATGAGTGAGAACAGCGCGAAATTTCATGGTCCTAGCTAAATAAATGGATGAATTATAACGAAAAATCTCATATCTGAACAATCAGTTGTATGGGAGCTATAGGTTATAGTTATCCGATCTTTTTAATTTTCACTGTAAGTTTTCTGTTGATAATGGGTGCAAGTGCTGCAAAATTTCATGTTCGTAGCTGCATAAATGGAGAAGTTATAACGAAAAATCTCATATCTGAACAATCAGTTGTATGGGAGCTATATGTTATAGTGGTCCGATTCTTCCGGTTCCGACAAATGATTAATACATTATAAAAATACACCCACCTACCAAATTTGATCCGGATATCTCGAAAACTGAGAGACTATATTGCATACAAACAGACGGACAGACGGACAGACAGACATGGATAAATCAACTCAGCTCGACGTTCTGATCATATAAGTATACATTTTAATGGGTCTATCTCTTTTTGTTCTGGTACTTACAAACATCGGACCAAAGTTATAATACCATTTCATGCTCATGAAAGGTATAAAAAGGTAACCGGAAGAAGCAGCGGCGAAGGTTTAAGTGCTGTGGCATGTAATGCGGGTGGTGGTGGTTTGTTCGTGCGACAGATTCGTTGTTATGCATATCTTTTCACAATTTTTTTTTTTACTTGCTTTTTTTTAACATTTTGAAGGGCAGCCATAAAAGTGTTAAAGAGAATATGATGTTGCTAGAAAGGGAAGTACAAAATTACTTACGGCCTAAAAGTAAGGGGGGGG
>NW_023484754.1:0-1493 GCF_013731165.1 Rhagoletis pomonella | reverse complement strand
AAAAAGTGGCAACGCACTAGCGAGAAACTGCACAGTAGGGTTGGGGCTTTTTTGGCCTCAATTTGAATTTAAAAAACCTGTTGGTACCAGAAAATGAATCATATTATATTTAAATTGGTTTTAATATATTTTCATTTTAATCTAACGGGTGATTTTTTTGAGGTTAGGATTTTCATGCATTAGTATTTGACAGATCACGTGGGATTTCAGACATGGTGTCAAAGAGAAAGATGCTCAGTATGCTTTGAAATTTCATCATGAATAGACTTACTAACGAGCAACGCTTGCAAATCATTGAATTTTATTACCAAAATCAGTGTTCGGTTCGAAATGTGTTTCGCGCGTCCGATTTATGGTCTACATAATCGACCAAGTGAGCAAACAATTAATGCGATTGTGACCAAGTTTCGCACTCAGTTTACTTTATTGGACATTAAACCAACCACACGAATGCGTACAGTGCGTACAGAAGAGAATATTGCGTCTGTTTCTGAGAGTGTTGCTGAAGACCGTGAAATGTCGATTCGTCGCCGTTCGCAGCAATTGGGTTTGTGTTATTCGACCACATGGAAGATTTTACGCAAAGATCTTGGTGTAAAACCGTATAAAATACAGCTCGTGCAAGAACTGAAGCCGAACGATCTGCCACAACGTCGAATTTTCAGTGAATGGGCCCTAGAAAAGTTGGCAGAAAATCCGCTTTTTTATCGACAAATTTTGTTCAGCGATGAGGCTCATTTCTGGTTGAATGGCTTCGTAAATAAGCAAAATTGCCGCATTTGGAGTGAAGAGCAACCAGAAGCCGTTCAAGAACTGCCCATGCATCCCGAAAAATGCACTGTTTGGTGTGGTTTGTACGCTGGTGGAATCATTGGACCGTATTTTTTCAAAGATGCTGTTGGACGCAACGTTACGGTGAATGGCGATCGCTATCGTTCGATGCTAACAAACTTTTTGTTGCCAAAAATGGAAGAACTGAACTTGGTTGACATGTGGTTTCAACAAGATGGCGCTACATGCCACACAGCTCGCGATTCTATGGCCATTTTGAGGGAAAACTTCGGAGAACAATTCATCTCAAGAAATGGACCGGTAAGTTGGCCACCAAGATCATGCGATTTGACGCCTTTAGACTATTTTTTTGTGGGGCTACGTCAAGTCTAAAGTCTACAGAAATAAGCCAGCAACTATTCCAGCTTTGGAAGACAACATTTCCGAAGAAATTCGGGCTATTCCGGCCGAAATGCTCGAAAAAGTTGCCCAAAATTGGACTTTCCGAATGGACCACCTAAGACGCAGCCGCGGTCAACATTTAAATGAAATTATCTTCAAAAAGTAAATGTCATGGACCAATCTAACGTTTCAAATAAAGAACCGATGAGATTTTGCAAATTTTATGCGTTTGTTTTAAAAAAAAAGTTATCAAGCTCTTAAAAAATCACCCGTTATTTGAATTTATTATATATTTGAACAATTCCACGTAACTTTTCCAG
>NW_023484753.1:0-1493 GCF_013731165.1 Rhagoletis pomonella | reverse complement strand
TTCTTCGCCCATAGAGCTGTTAGCTTTGGTCGTGATCTCTTCATCACTTAGATCGCTTTAGTTCCCAGTGACTCTTGTCGGGAATGTTGCGGTAAAAGTGAACTTCCGTAATCTGAAAATTGCAGCTGTTGTACTCAACCCCGACTTCCACACAAGGGAAACAGCCATATGACGTATGTCCAGAAGTGTTTCCAAATTTCTCTCGTTGCATCGAGACATGCTTCTAGTTGTATTCCGTGCAAGTAGATTAGATAGGATAGGGTCAAGCGCCAACGAGTCGTATGTGAAAATAACTGCATACAACTTTGTATGGAAATATTAACGGAACACCGAATTGTTGGTAGGTACATATTTGAGATGTGAATTAAAAATATTAGAATAAGCATAATTCATTCATTACTTTCTGAAAAAAAAATAATAATGAGGAAAGTAAGACTACTAAAACACAACTTAGGATTACAGAGCTTTTTTGCTTTAATATTTCGCCCAAAAGTGGTAAAAACTGTATTTTTCCTACTATTCTACCTATCCTTTTGTCTTGAAAACGACATTCTAATCAGTCTTTGAAGCATATTTTTTTTAATTTTCTCTCAGTGTCCAAATTTGCATACAACACTTATGAAAGTGTACGCTGCGCAAATAGAAAACGCCTATCCCGCACTCGCCGTCACAAAGCCAGCACAGACACCACAGGAGCATTGGTGTGGCCAGTTGACTGAGTTGAGGGCCACCGGGATGCAAAATGACGCGACAAGTGCAATTTGTACATAGCGACATGTAAAGCTTCGATGAGTGCAGCGATGCCGTGTTCTGTGGTGTGGCATGCCACTGCACTGCAAACGCAAATAAATGCATGCTGCTGGTCAACTATGCAATGTACTAATGTATGTTTAGTACTACGTATGTCGAGCGACTAAGCGCCGTTGACGCCGCCATTGACAAGACTCGCAACACACGACTCATAAGCTTTGACAAGGAGATATGGCAAAGAGGGAGCTAAGAGTAAAAATTCTTTTCTTTTTTTTTTGGATAGCTCACTTACGCGGCCATGCAATCGCCCACCGGGACGTGAACAAATATGGCGTCCCGAAAGTAGTGAATTGAAATAAAATAAGAACCAAAACAAATACAACAAATGTTGGAAATTTATCGCGACCACCTCAACCGCGCGAACGGCTACGACTATGACCATTGCCATGGAGCGCAAATAGACGTCAATTATGCTGTAGACCTCAGCAAAGTAATTACTGCGATCGTAAAATGATATTATTTGTGTAAATTTGCTGGTGAGGGTGCCGGGTTGGCCGTTAAAGCAGAGAGGAAAAAAAGGCAAACTTTAGTGAGTTGGTTTAGCCGCCTTGTCGGTCTGCTGGTTGGCTATCGCTAGAAATAAATGTTTCTGCAACTCGTGGCAGTAATTATTTTGAATGGGACACTTACAGTTTTAAATTCATAACTGCTATTTGTTTGTGCGTTCTGAGCGCCAATAGGAA
>NW_023484752.1:0-1493 GCF_013731165.1 Rhagoletis pomonella | reverse complement strand
ATAAGACATTTTAAATGCATTCATCCATGTAAAATCAGTCAAATCGTATGGATCCGGGAGGATTTTTAATTGTTTTAATTTATTCCAAGAGAAAGGGTTATTTTATACAATACTAAGTGTCGATGGGTACCGAATATTCGGTTTGGCACACCAGGGTTAAGCAACATCTCGCGCATTTTAGAAATCGGGTAAACGTCACGTGCTTCTTCCAAGTAAAGATAGTTTTCTAAAACTCAAAGTAAGCCATATTTTAGAGGGCGTGGTTTCTGTCCGACTTCAAAAATTTCCAAGAAGGCGCTTAATGTGGTTATCAAATTTGGTATAGTTTGATCAAGTGGTTTGATATAAGTATTCGATGCGACGCCCAGTTTCCACAAAATTTACAAAAACCAATATTTTTGCTAACTAGCTATTGTAAATATCAATTTTCAGGAAATTTTAATTTTATCGAATGGTGGTGCGCACTTTTAACCACAACGCCACAGCGGCCGCGAGCGCCAAAAAATATCCATTATGTTACACTTCTAAGACAAGAACTCCTTACTTACTAAAATATTTAATTTTATGAAGAGTAAAGTCGTATCTATCGGGGTAGAATGAGAGTTATTCAGCCAACCTTAGGTGCTTTTGGTCGAAAGTGTCTTAGAAGGATGTTTCGAGCATAATTTTTTTCTCTACGATATATATGATACAATTTGAAATCGATTCATAGATAATCAAGTTTGGAAAAAATATAATTTTTGGTTGTTTTAAAAATTCGCCAAGGTTGAAAATGTGTATGACCCCGCACTCCGCAAGGTTAATATGCAAACTGGGGTAGGGATGCCGAAAAAAACATCGATGCATCACATATATCGATATTTTGCCTCGATGTGTCGAAAATGTTCCACTCCATGTATAAATAGTCGGTGCATCGATGTTTCTTTAAACTGGCATCTCTAGTACATCGAACCGCTAAAATTATATAGCTCATAAAACTGAAAAATGTTCTAAAGTCCCATATTAAAAAGTGCAGAATATTGATGCATATTTTTTTAATTTTTCTCACTTTAGTATAAAGTTTGAAACATTGTTTTACATGAGTTTGGTTAAAGTATGAACAATATTATTATAAAAGCTAATACAAAATGTTAACTTGAAAAACGTTGTGAATATTTAAATACAAAAATCACCACGTCAACACTTGTTTGAGTCACCATATTATATAAGTACATGTCGATGTTCGCCCTCCGATGCATCGACAAATATCGATGCAAGTTTCGATGCATCGAGGCGATGAAAAACATCGATGCATTTTTGCCACTAACATCCCTAAACTCGGGGAAGTAATTGCAAACTGTTTTTTTTTTTTTTTGTAATTGGAACTAACCCACTCTAATGTATACCGCGTCTGTGATAATCCATTTATGAAGGCAGTGTACTTATATATAGTATATATATTGTATATATTGACTTATATTCATATCCAGTGGTAAGTCAGTTAGTCTATTTTA
>NW_023484751.1:0-1493 GCF_013731165.1 Rhagoletis pomonella | reverse complement strand
TGGCAAATCCTCCTAGTGTATTTCTGCCACCAAAAACAGCTTCTCATAAAAAAAAAATACAATCGCCGTTCAGAGGCGGTGTAAAACGGTAGTTCCTTCCCCTTTGCGTGACAACATCACGGCGCACCACAAATCGAAGAAGAAGCTCGGCCAAACACTAACTAGACATACAGTTATGAACTATGGAAATTTGAAAACAAACTCCCGTCACAATTTTGCACGATTTGAACAAGTCAAAGTTTGACTTCTTTCATGCTAGATGGATTATTTTCACCACTGTGCGGCGACGCCGGCCTCGCATTTGGCCATTAGCCAAATACCATAGAACGTAGGAAACCAAATGGGGGATTCACAAATGTTTAGAGAACTTAAAACCACAACCAACTATTTTTTAACACTGCGAAAATTCATAATATGACTTTGATAGTACTTTGCAAACCCTCTTAATATATTTGCTAGGTGTTTAAAGTTTACTACATGCAAAAATACGACACCGTTGTGAATACCCCAAATATTTGTTAAATTGTAACGCAAAATATTATTAGAAAGGCGCCTAATAATTATTTGGAATCGGTGCATATGCCTGTTTACTCAGGTACTTTAATATAAAAAATATTCGATTAACCAATTAGCTAATAAAAAAATTAAATTGAATAACTCCATGGTCATAGTTTTGTTTCAAAATAGTCACTACGATAATCACTTCACTTTTCCTTCCAAATCACTCCAAAGCACTTCGCTCGAAAATTACCAATGACAGCACTGCTACTAAATAAAAGGGCAATTCCATACATTATTTACACCGCAAAACGAAAAAAAATACACCTGTTTTTTCATTTCGTCATGATATTCGAAAATATTGAAAAAGATCTCCGATATTTCGAACTCACAAAGAATTGTATTTTTTCAATTTTTTGCAGTTAATATTAATAAACTGTTTGTCGGAGAAAACCAGTTCTGTAAGCAAAATATGCGTAATTACCTTGGCTTTGTATTAGAATGTGAGATAGATTTAAATAAGTAATTTTTTGCATTGAATAATAGACTTTTTTTTTTTTAATTATTAAACACTGTTTCGATTTTTTTTGCAATCTAAATACTTGTCAAACTCTATGGAGTTCTCTGTAAATATTTGATATTGGAAAAACCAAAACTGTAGAAGTTACGAGTTTTTTCATGCCTGAGTACATAAAGTTTCAGCGCAAGACTTGCCAGTGCTACTTCATGTACGCACGCATGAAACAACTTGTAACCACTAAAGTTTTTATTTTTCCATTCGTGAATTTTTACAGTGTACTCCATAGAGTTTGACCACCATATAGATTGCAAAAAAAAAAAAAAAATTAAACAGTGCATAATTAGTAATAGAATCATAAAAAAATATAAAATTGCAATTTTTTAATGCAAAAAAAAATATTTACTTAAATCTATTTCACACTGTTATGAAAAGCTAAGGTAATAACGCACATTTTGATTGCTTAAATGATTTTCTC
>NW_023484750.1:0-1493 GCF_013731165.1 Rhagoletis pomonella | reverse complement strand
ATCAGTTGACGCATTCTATCTCTTCTAGCATTTCATATAGTCAACATGGATTTTGCAAGGGCAAATCAACTTCTACAAATTTACTCGAATTAACATCCTATATCTCAAATGCATTTAGTAAAAGCAAAACTGTTGATGTTATATATACTGACTTCAGTAAAGCATTTGACAAAGTGTGCCACTCGTTGCTCATCTACAAACTTAATCTTCTTGGTCTTCCACCTAATTTTCTACGTTGGATGTCTTCATACCTCTATGATAGATCGCAAAGGGTAATGTTTAAAAATATTATTTCTGACGACATTGATGTTTCTTCAGGAGTCTCTAGGCCCGGTTCTGTTCTTGCTTTTTATAAACGATATTTCTACAGATATACAATTTTCCAAAATTTGAATGTATGCAGATGATGGTAAGGTTTATAAATCGTACGTTTCAATTAAAGAAAGGTATTTGCTACAATCAGACTTATACAGCATGGCTTACTGGTGTCAAGTAAAACTTATGCCTCTAAATCTTAAGAAATGTAAAGTAATGAGCTTCTCGCGAAGAGCTGTTCATCCCACTTCTTATACAATAAGTAACCATAATCTGGAACAGGTATACAATTTTGTGGACCTTGGTATCACAATGGATCCTAAGCTTAATTTTAATCTTTATGTTAATGTGACAGGCAACAAGGCTAAAGGTGTACTTGCATTTGTGAAACGATGGTCAAAAGAAGTTTGTGGCCCTTATATAACTAAAACCCTGTTTACAACATTAGTTAGGCCATTTCTGGAATACGGTTCGGTGGTTTGGCATCCAATGTATCAAATTTACTCAGAAAAGATATAATCAATTCAAAAACATTTCTTACTTTTTGCTTTAAGTAATTTCTGTTGGGGTTCTCAATATAACCTTCCACCTTATACGACCCGATTAAAACTTATTAATCTTCCTACACTTTCCAGTCGCAGGCAAATGCTTGGTACAATTTTTATACCCGAGCGCACTTGTGCACAAGGGTATTATAACATTGTTTACATAAAGGTTGTTTGTAACAGGCAAAACGAATCGAGATAGATATAGACAAATGTATACATAAATGACCAGAATGAAAAGAGAAATCGATTAAGCGGTGACTGTCTGTCCGTCCGTCCGTCCGCCCGTCCGTCCGTCCGTCTGTCCGTCCGTCTGTGCACACGATAACTCGAGTAAAAATTAAGATATCTTATCGAAACTTGGTACGTGTACTTCATTCGGTCGTAGGACGGATGGTATAACGGTAATTTTCAGAAATACAAAAACTGCGATATTTTAGTAGCTACTGAAGATAGTTCACTCAAAATTGATACCATAATAAGTTTTAGACGATAAATAAGAATATTGAATTTTTTTGGAAAATGGGCGTAGCCACGCCCACTTATGGTTACAAGTGTATATCTTGGTAACCGCTGCACCAATTTCTTCCAAACTTGGCACAGTTGTTGGCCCTGTTACAGCATACCAAATGG
>NW_023484749.1:0-1493 GCF_013731165.1 Rhagoletis pomonella | reverse complement strand
TGTTTAGCTTTTTAATAAGATTTCCTAGAAATATTTTGAGTACGCAGTTTTGTAGCCAATTCAATTCCAGGAAGTGCAAGTTTACAGTAGCTAGGACATACCGTAGATTTTTGGAAATTTTTTTGTTGAATGCGATCCGTGTGGAATACTTTCAGAACCGGAGCCTTTCTGTCCATCGTACGACATCCCCTTGCGAGCTTTTACCGGTGATGTCGATGTCGTCGGCATACGCGAGCAATTTTACGCTCTTGTAATAAATTATGTCTGATCGATCTAATTTTGCGGCTCTTATAATCTTATCCAACATTAGATTAAATAACATGAAAAGTAATCGCTCTGTCTGAAACCTCATTTGGTATCAAACGGCGCAGAGAGGTCCGTCTTAATACTAATGGAGCTGGTGGATTTGCCAGGGCTTCAGTCTGCCACAAAATACTCTCGATGACCTTGTAATCTAAGCTTAGAAGGCTGATCCCGCGATAGTGTGAATGTACGGCGGGTCGCCTTTCTTGTGGTTTGGGGAGAGCATATTGTATATATGTGATGATGCATGCCCCTTATTAACTCTTAGCCGCCATATTTGAAGTTCTCGGCGGGCAGGCCGTCCGTTCCAGTAGCTGCCATTCGTACCTCGTCATAGTCCGGCGGAGGGACAGCAAATCCATCATTATCAACAAGGAGCTCGGGCTGGTATTATCCATCTATCGTGGCGAGGGCAGCGCTTATATTTGCGTTCATGGAAGATATCATTAAGTGACTCGACCTTCTCTTCCCTTCACAGCGTGGGAGCATATGAGCGAGAAACGGTTGTGGCTAGACGCTTGTCCACAGGCGTGAGCGACAATACTCGGCAAAGTAGTCTCTCTCATACTTAAATAGTAGTAATAATAACAGATTGGCGCTTACACGATGTGTTATTATTTGGCCGAGCTTCTCCTACCATTTTATAACGTGCGCCTTGATGTTGACAAAAAAAGGTGAGGGACCTGCTGTTTTACGCCGACTACTAACCGAGATTGTATTTTTATGAGAAACTGTTTTTCATGGCAGAAATACACTCTGAGGTTTGTCATTGCCTGCCGAGGGGCGACCGCTATTGGAAAAAATTTAATTCTTAATTTTTTATTTATGTTGGCCAGAAACTGGGCTTGAACCCACGCCCCGCGGAATGGTAGCGCGCACTGCGAACCACTGCACCACAGCGGCCGACCCCACAAATCCAACACCGAAGTTTTACTTATTAAGTGGTATATGTAGTAGACTGCGCAATGGCCCTTCCCTTCCTTGCCCCGTCCAACGCAGTTCTTGGATGGCGGCGATATCAGCCTTGGTCTTTCCGAGCACATCCAGAGTCTCGATATTCCCATTGAATACCCTCAAATCTTAGTCCTTGTTTGCGGTGGTCATCAACAACAGAAGGGGGAACCGAAACCCAGCGCTCGCGAGTTTTTTGGTCTTCTCACTTCAGTTCGCTTCCAAACGGGTCTGTCCGC
>NW_023484748.1:0-1493 GCF_013731165.1 Rhagoletis pomonella | reverse complement strand
CAAGTTTTAGAAGACCACGCTGACGATAACGACTTCGACTACTTTGGACTGAAGGCTGAACTCCTAGCGCAATTCAAGTCTGCTGAGTCGGACTACGAAGTCATCCGAGAGATTATGGAGCGGAAACAGCACCCACAAGAAAGTTTTGATGACTTTTACTCGGACGTCCACGACCTGACTTTTAGACTCAAGAAGAAGATCCCTGAGGAGGAACTAGTGAAAATTATTAAAGGGAACCTCAAACCCTATCTAGCTAACCTCACTTTTGCAGCGAGGATCAACACGCTATCCGAATTGAAGCATGAATGCAAGCGGCCTGAAAAATTGACCAGAGAGAGCATATCAAGAGTTAAAGCGGTCTGCGAAGTGAATATGAATTACGTGGACTGGTCTGAAAGCTGTAAGCTAGAAAGCGATTTCGAAGTATCTGCGTTGAACAACGATAACAGAAGTCAGCCAAGTTCGCAAAAACGTTTGCCCAGTACCACCCCACAATGCGACACGACAAAGCCCATAATCCCATCCTTTACCCAAACCCCCGATATGAGTAACGTCCCCACTGTGAATAAATTACCCATCCAGTTCTTTTGTGCATCACCCTTCCACCTAATGCTGTGCTTTGCTTGTGGTATGCCGGTGGATTATTACATTAAGAATCCGGGAGAAGCAGCAATGGACAGCAAGTGTAAGTCGTCCTTCCACCTAATGAAGTGTTTCGCCTGTGGCGGAGATTCCTCCTTTTGTGTTTTCAAGCCAGAAGTGGGAAATGGAGCACTGGCCGAGATGATCGGGGTCCCTGGTCAGAATCCGAATCGGGAAGTTTAGGCGACCAACCGAAACCCGATAATGAAATTAAAATTCTTAGACGCGAAATTGGTCCGCGCGAAAATGAAGTGGAAAGTAGTGAATTTAGAAATATTGAAGAAAAGTTACTTGAACGAAAAATGAAGTATGAAGAAGCACGAAGGCGTATATTTATGAAAGTCTTAGATGAGAAGCGAATAAATAGAAAGTACAAGAAGATCCAAAAAATGCGCGAAAACCAACGAAATATCAAACGGGTACAAAAGAAAATAGTGGAAACAATCGTTACAGTGGATGTAAATGGAAATCAAGTGTTGGCTTTACTCGACTCTGGGGCATGTGCTAGTTGCTTAGGTAAAGATGCTATGAAAATGTTAGAAGGAAGAGAAGGAGAGATTATGCGTATTTCCGGTCAAAGCATACGCACAGCGAACGGTGGGAAAACTGCGGTAGAAGGAGTAATAACGCTCCCTATAACATGGGAGGGGCAAGTTAAGAATTTAGAGTTTTTGATAAATCCGGCATTGCCGCAGGAGGTTTTTCTAGGGGTAAATTTTTGGCACACTTTTAATATGGATGTAGTTAATAGGGGTTTGAATAAAGGCGGTTGCAATCCAGCGGTGTCAGAGCTCGCATCCACCGAAGGTGACCTCACGTTTAACTCCAGAGCAAGATCGGGTACTGGAAAA
>NW_023484747.1:0-1493 GCF_013731165.1 Rhagoletis pomonella | reverse complement strand
CATCTGCTTTTGCTTAAGGTTTTATTTTTTGTCTTTTCTATCTAGATCCCTACCTCTACCCCTGTTCGTTCTAATTATATTTATGTTATTCTGTTTTCCTTTGTCTTCTTTCTTATACCAAATCGATGAAAATTCGATAAAAATGTCGTTAGCGAAATCGATAATAATATTGGTAGTAAAATCTATTAGAGACTCGATAAAAATATCGAAAGAATATCAATGACAGAATCGATAAATATATTGATAAAATCGATAGAAATATCCATAACAAAATCGATAAATATTGATAACGAAATCGATAAATACCGTTAGCAAAATCGATAACTATCGATAACAAAATCAATAAATATCGATCAAGAAATTGATAAATATCGATAAAAATATCCATAACAAAATCGATAAATATCGATAACAAAATCGATAAATATCGATAACAAAATCGATAAACATCGTTAACAAAATCGATAAATATCGATAGAAAATTCGATAACAAAATATATAAATATCAAAAGCAAAATCGATACCAAAATCAATAAATTTAGATAACAAAATCGATAAATATCGATAACAAAATCGAAAAAAATTATCGCTAACAAAATGGTTAAAAATATTGATTAAAATACTGAAAACAAAATCGATAAAAATATCGATTATTATATCGTTAAGTTCCGAAAATTGCGATAGGAAAATTGATAACAATATCGGTAAAAATTTCGATAACAAAATCGATAAAAATATCGATAACAAAACCGATAAAAATATGGATTATTTTATCGATAAGTCTCGAGAATCCCGAAAATCTTTAAAATCCTAAAATAGTTCCCAGATTGAGTCTATGTCTCTCTCTATGTCCTTTCCTCTTTAATTACCTTTATTTTAATCTTTCTTTCCTTATTTTCATCTTTACTTTTATCGGGATCCTCATCCTACTCTTTGTCTTTACTTTTATGTTTATCATTTTCTTCATCTACATATACCCTTCACCTTTGCCCTTATATATAAAAGTAAAGTGTTTAAATTTACCTTGGTCTTCATTTTTGCCTTTATCTTTATGCATCTTTGTTTATGTTTTTATTTTTACCTTTGCCTTTATCCTCTTCTTTATCTATGTACGTAGTCACCTTTACTTTCATTCTTGTATTGGTCTTTTTCTATCCTTTTATTAGCAAATTTTTGTTAAATTAATACCATATGCATACACACAAGAAGCACTTGTTTCAGCCCCAACCATTTCCGTTGCAGAGAAAATTGTTGTTAAATTAATACCATATGCATACACACAAGAAGCACTTATTTCAGTCCCAACCATTTCCGTTGCACCACTTTCGTTGCACAAATTCTGTTGCATCATTTCCGTGTGCAATTTCCGTTGAATTTGCCAATTTACTCCCAACCAACCAACCGCCGCTAAAGAAGTTTCACTTCAAAAATATTTCTTATCTACTTCGATTCTCTACAAAAAATGTCCATATACCAAATTATGTAGGACTAAT
>NW_023484746.1:0-1494 GCF_013731165.1 Rhagoletis pomonella | reverse complement strand
TATAATAAATATTCAAAGTCTATCAACCGCAAAACTTATGAAATATTGAAAGAAAACTACTATTCGAATAGTCGAATCTGTCAAGTAGTCGAATGAAAACAACTAGTCGATTATGAACGGTTAGTCGAAAGGGAACGGTTAATCGTTTAATGGTATTCGATTATTTTTTGAAACAACTTTTTCCGATTAATCGGTTAGTCGATTAACAAGAGCTCTAGCACACATCGATTAACTCCACTTTTTGAAAAATCCTAAATATAAGTGTCAAAGCACTTGGTATAGTCATAATTTATTACGTTTGTAATAACTTTATATAACATACAATAGTACATCATATTTATAAGAACAATATTTATTTGATTTTATAATATAAATAGAATTTTAAAAAATAATGTATATTATTTGATCGCATCTCCCAACTTTTTGTTGATGGAGTTAATCAATTTGTGCACTGAATAGCTCATGTATCAGAATTTCGTTGAATTATTGATGTGTATCCATCTTTGGTTTTGGTAGGGGTACAATTTGCGAAGATGTAACGCATAGCCCAACAAAAAATTTCGAAGGGCTAGACAGAGATGAACACATGGTGTTTGTCTCAGTGGGGGAATTTGGTGTAGCGACTTGGGAACCACTTGGGGTACGAGAGGCCCAATTTGTAAGCAGTTTAGGCTCAGTTGGTAACTAGTCGTTCGGGACCAGTTGGTATCCAGTCTGATCCTAGTCAGGGACCAGTTGGTACTCAGTTTTTGCCTAGACTGAAACTAATTTCTTTCGTACCGTTTGGGGACCAGTTGGTAGATTTGAGCTCCAATGGCCGTTTCGAGGCGTTTGAAAGCCTTTTAAGGTGTTTTTAACGTGTTTTGGGACGCTGGGAGTGCCGAATTTTTGGGTAGCGGTCGCCCTTCGGCAGGAAACGGCAAACCTCCGAGTGAATTTCTGCATGAAAAACAGCTTCTGATAAAAATACAATCACCGTTTGGAGTCGGCGCACGCTACAAATCGGAGGAGGAGTTCGGCCAAGCACTAACATATCGAGCCCTAACCGCCAAAATAACGTAAGCGCCATTTTTTTTATTTTTGATGCAGAAATACCTCTAGATGCCCTAGGAATATTTCTCCATCGAAAATAAAATTTTGAAAAAATGACGCTTACGTTATTTTGGCGGTTAGGGCTCGATATGTGTAAGCACCAATCTATTAATATCGTTGAATTATTTTAATATCTAGTGCTAAATTTCATACAGACAAGACTAAAACGTAGAGAATAAATAGGATAAAAAAGTTTTTTAAATACCACGCTTTTATAAATGGACTAAAAAGTAGAAATAAATAATTTCTCAGTCCCATAGAATTAGTTTTAATAACTTTTGATTTTGAACTTGTAGCAAAAGCCATTATAAACAATTTCCGAGATTGAAAATGAAAAGCGTGGGGCGCATGTAATAGACTTGAATTGAAATGAAAAGTAATATATGTATGTATGCATCGGCT
>NW_023484745.1:0-1494 GCF_013731165.1 Rhagoletis pomonella | reverse complement strand
TCAAATTGATTTTTTTCAAATTGCCACATCTTTTTTTTCTCTCAAACTTTTTCTTCTATTAGGGAATAGTATAAACTATTTTCAGTACGAGCAGCAATATGATAAAATTCGTCGTTTTCGAGTTATGATTCTTTTTCTGAAAATGCACTTATATGAGCTAGCAGATTTTCGTGCCAGTTGAGGACGCAAAAATTGTTGCCCATTATGATAAAGTTTCCTTGCTGGAAATTGTTTGAGGTTGCCCGATCAGAGCCAAAAGTTTTTCCCAATTGGGCTCTAAATTTGGCCCAATTGGGGCCCAATTAGCGATTTGCCCAATCTACCGAAGATTTCCCCAACCAGTGCCCACAATTTGCTCAAAGTGAACATGCATGCGCAATTAAACCATTTTTATCGATAACATCACACATACATACATCAAAATTTCCTACGAAAAAAAATAATTTTTTAATTTTTTTCTTGATAAATTTTCCACATACAAATTTTTTGATAAAATAAATTAGTTTTTGAAAATATGCCCTTTCAAAAAAAAATTGGAAAAAATCACAATGGTAGCTCTGAGTATTGCGCAATATTTAAGTATAATGTTATGGGGTGCACTCTACAATAATTTGAGTTATGAATTTTTTTTACACCGAAGCTCAGTAATATGAGTACATTACCAATTTACAAATTTTTTAAACTTTTTTAGAATTTTTTTGAATATGCAGTTTTATAGCCCATTAAATTTTAGTACAATAAAGTGCTAGTTTTAAGCGATTGCAAAACTGCCGTTAATTTTTTTGTTTAATTTTCTTTGAAAACGGTTTAAGGCATTTTCATCGATAAGGAAAAAGTGCAAGAAGCCGTGAGCATAAACAATATTAAAAATCAACGCAATTTTTCAGTAGCTTAACACTTGCACTTTATTATACTCAAACTTAATGGGCTACAAAATTGCATACTCAAAAAAATTCTAAACAAATTTTTTTTTTTTTTTTAAAATTTTTATTACCCCTTTTTACTAACTTCGGTGTAAAAAAATTCATAACTCAAATTTTTTTAAGGCCCACCCCATAACATTATACTTGCGCAATACTCAGAGCTACCATTGTGATTTTTTCCAATTTTTTTTTTAAATGGCATATTTTCAAAAACTTATATTTTTTTATCAACAAATTTGTATATGTAGAATTTTTCAAGAAAAAAATTAAAAAATTATTTTTTTTCGTAGGGAATTTTGATGTGTGTATGTGTGATTTTATCGATAAAAACGTTTTAATTGCGTATGCACGTTCACTTTGAGCAAATTGTGAGCACTGGTTGGGGAAATCTTCGGTAGATTGGGCAAATCGCTAATTGGGCCCCAATTGGGCCAAAATTAGAGCCCAATTAGGAAAAACCTTTGGCTCTGATCGGGCAACCTCAAAAAATTTCCAGCAAGGAAACTTTATCATAATGGGCAACCATTTTTGTGCCCTCAACTGGCACGGAAATCTGCTAGCATCATATAAG
>NW_023484744.1:720-1494 GCF_013731165.1 Rhagoletis pomonella | reverse complement strand
AGTGTCACGTGCGTAATGTCACGTGAGTAATCAATATTTTTTTTTTTTAAGCCAACCCTTGATCAGCTGTTTTCGAAGCAAACATTATTATGAAGCTCCATTATTAACCTTTATAAAAAAAAATTTACCGGAACAAAAATCTCCTACAATTCGCTTACTTTCGCATTTTTCTCCCGGTTCTAAAAGCAACTTCCATTTTTGTCACGTGCGTAAGTCAACTTTGATTGACTGTAACTTGGGTACCCAATGCTCAATCTTCCAATATTTATACTTTTTGGAAAAAACTCATCACATGCAATGAAGCGATCCTAAAAGATGTGACTTCTTTCCATTATATTTCTATTTTTACAACATTCAAACGCAAATAAACGTGTACAAATGTCGCGTGCATAACCATGGAAACACCCATATGTATCTCGGTAACCGTTATACCAATTTGTACCAAACTCGGTACGGTTATTGTGTAAGAAAGTAAGAAAGTCTAAGTTCGGGCGGAGTCGAACATTAAATACCCGGCGCAAATATTAAATATATGTTTTTCACCTTTCCGAAACCTACCGTAGATGGTAAGCCGGGGTGTATCAATTTTGAGTAAATTAGCGTCCTTCAATTTCGAAATATTGAAGTTTCAAGCATTTCTGAAATTTACCGTTATATGAAAAGCGGCCGTAATTTTAATCCGATTTCAATAATTTTCAACGCTTTGATTTTATGTGGTAAGCACAAAAACCACACCGAGTTTGGTACAAATTGGTAGAATGGTTATCGATATAC
>NW_023484744.1:0-620 GCF_013731165.1 Rhagoletis pomonella | reverse complement strand
CCAAAATTTTACCATAAACGTATTTCTAGGTAAAGAATTGTTGCAAGCATCAATTTTAAATAAATTAGTTTTAATATTTACTGATTTATCGAAGATTTTGTATTTCTCTAAATTACCGTTATATGGGATGTGGGCGTGGTTATCGTCCAATTTTAAAAATAAAAAAAAAAGGCCAACAACTGTGCCAAGTTTGGAAGAAATTGGTGCAGCGGTTCCTAAGATATACACATGTAACCATAAGTGGGCGTGGCTACGCCCGTTTTCTAAAAATTTATAATATTCTTATTTGTCGTCTAAAAATTGTTGTAAATATCAATTTTTAGTGAATAATCTTCAGTAGTTACTAAAATATCGCAGTTTTCGTATTTCCTAAAATTACCGTTATATAGGATGTGGGCGTGGTTATCGTCCAATTTTAAAAATTTTCGCCGATTTTGCATGCTGTGCGAAGACCAACAACTGTGCCAAGTTTGGAAGAAATTGGTGCAGCGGTTCCTAAGATATACACATGTAACCATAAGTGGGCGTGGCTACGCGCATTTTCCAAAAATGTATAATATTCTTATGTTTCGTAAAAAAGTTATTGTAAATATCAATTTTGAGTGAATTATCTTCAGTAG
>NW_023484743.1:0-1494 GCF_013731165.1 Rhagoletis pomonella | reverse complement strand
TACATACATAGGTTTGGTTAGAAATCAAACAATAATTTCATTTCATCTTATTAATTTTCTGATATACATATAATTTATTTATTCATTTTCCGGTAACACCACCTTATATGAACTCACGCTTCTAGCATCCATAGGACCGGGTTGTAATGGAAGTAATTGTATGTTTAACAAATAAATGAAAATGTTTATAATGCAATCAATAGAGTCTTACGAATTCGCCATTACCAAGGCACTAAGCACTTTTGTTTGCGAAATGCATTTATTTAAGTTGAAAGAAGACAAATTCCTTTGTTCGGCATTTATTCTTACTCGCTTTCTCTCTTCCAAGGCGAATTCATATATTCTTATCACGAATTCATATATTCATGTGGTAGCAAGAGTGTAAAAACATAAAATTACCTCATAAATTAAAAGCATAAGTATCACATGTATGCGTAGTCCAATTCACGAAATCATTTCATCGATCTGAGTAAGAACTAAGTGCATAAACTCTATTTCGCGTTAATCGAAATCATGAAATGGTGTTCATTCATTCAGTTTCTACACAAGCGCATGAAATGATTTCATGTATTGGCCTACGCATAGTGGTAGTAAATGACAGAATGAATTACAACAAACACATCCTTTTGACATAATGCAAGCAGAAAACGTTGGTTCAAATCAATCCGCAATCAAGTTGGACGTTTTGCCCACAAACATTGCAATTTTGCGAGCAGTCTCATTGTATAATCTCATTTTAACAATTTCATAGTTTCGGCTTACATTTATAAAATTCAACGAAAGCACGTACCTATTTCGGCTGAGTTATCCATTTTCGGTTATTTAGTGTACAAAAATTAAATGATTTTATACAACATGACCATTAATGTAGCGATAAGTTGTACAACTTGCCAGAAAATCCAAATTTTTTGATCTTTCATACAACCAAGACATAAATTCATTCAACCGGCCCACAAACGGTGCAATCTAGAGCAAAAAACACCAAGTTGAACCAATGGTCGCTACGTTTATGGCTTTCTTTAAGACACATCGGGCGAAAATTTCAACTGCTCCTGTAACACTAGCTTATATAAGTTGGCCTTGATCATCCTCACATATGTTCATCAGAGTGTACCAACGAATTACACGCACAATGACAAACATGAACAAATGTACAACAAACACATAATTTTTGACAATCAGTACAGTTCGCATTTATATCAACGAGCAGCTTATTAGATTTGTTTTCGTTTGTACTACATATGTGCATATATACATGTACACAAACATATGTACATACACAAACATATGTACATACATACAAATATATATACATACAACCATTCAAACATATGTACATACATGAAAACATTTCTGTCCATAAGTACATACATATGCCCATCAGAACATCAACGAAGCCTGTTTGCTTCATCATAAATATATCCATACAAACATATGTACATATGAACGAATGGATGTACATAGTTACGCGAAGCACGCTTGCATCATTTACAC
>NW_023484742.1:0-1494 GCF_013731165.1 Rhagoletis pomonella | reverse complement strand
TTTTTATATACAAAACTACGCCCTTATAATCTGTGTTAAAACGTCTTCTGTGAATCCACTAAGTAGGTATTTGCGCTTAAAATTTGTATCTAAGTTCATTACACAGGTCAACAGAAAAAAATGTTTTTGGTGCCGAGATACCGTTGACGGTTTGCTATTACTTGCTGTCTCCACAGGTAAAAGTTTTTATCTTGATAATGTTATCAGGCAAAATTTTGCCCATGGAGACCGCATATTGCTCTTGGCAAGCAATAATTATCAGAGCTTTTATCTTGATAAATATTGCCAGCAATTTGGTACTTTGACAGCTACATTTTCATTTGCGCGATAGCTTCGTGGAGACAACATTATCGACATTTCAATATAAAAGCAAAAATTGAACTGTTTTCTATTAAAATATGTGTTATTATTTGCTTGGGTGTGAAATAGCATATTTTTTAAACTTTTTAATTGATGAAATCCGGCAAAAATTGCCATCTTATAAATGCTTTTATCAAGATAAAAAATGCCCACGCACAAATATTGTCGCTGATAAAATTTTTATCAGGCAATAAAAATGACAGTTGGTAGGCAAAAACTTTTGCCTGTGGAGACGGGCCGTTAGGTGTGGATTGTCAACACTTTATTTTTTATTTTTACTACATGTAAATTGTATTGAACGACAGTTTTGTAAGTTAGCCGTAATCAAAATTTTTGTGTGCGCATTTGCAATTCTTATCGGCACGTTTCTATGAATAAATTGATTTTAATATTATGTCTTCATCGCGTAGAAGTTGTTTCAATGAACTGTGCTGTGACCGATTGAGATAGTAGGTCAGTGGTCAAGGGGGCGCTATGAGGTATGGAGCGGAGCGCCCCTCCAATTTAGGGAACAGAATACTAACTTTGATGACTGTTATTGTGCTAATTTGCGGGGTGTTAATGTTAAAGCGTAAACAGACGGCAGCGTTGATCCGGATTAACTCGGACTTAATTCGGATCAACCGAAGTTAACTCCCGAGTTGATCCGGATCAACACTGCCGTCTGTTTATGCTTTTAGATTCAGAAGAACTACCTATTGCAACCCATCATTCAAAGAAATTTTCAATATTGGCAGCAGTGACATGATTTCGAAGGAATAGCGTCACAAAGCCAAAACCGTTTATCCAGAAAAAAATAAATGATTTAATGAGGAATCTAGAACTATCTAAATAGTCTGCAGCAATATTAACTTCAAGACAATGTTGCCAGATTCACAGTTTTGAATGTTAATTAAATTTTTATAAGCCAGCCTCTAATTTTTTTAAACTACCTCCTACAGTTTTTTCGAAATTTCCGATTTGAAAGAATAAACTAAAATTATTCTTTTAGTTTGTTTGTAAGTCAGTTTTTAAGCTAATAGGGGACGTGTAAAGAATATTTTCCCAAATAAATTTGGTGTAGTGGTAAGCAGTCCGCGCTTTCACTCATCAGGACCCGGGTTCAAGCCCTGGTCAAAGCAACATCGCAAAAAA
>NW_023484741.1:0-1494 GCF_013731165.1 Rhagoletis pomonella | reverse complement strand
CAGATACGGTATTAAATATTATAGACCGTTGCCAGTACTCATTTCCACCGATGGGGGTTACTTCAGTTTTTTTGTTTACCTGCCAAACGTGGTAGATAAATTTCTACTCCTAGATCGGCTGTAATCATACGAGATTTTTTAATTAACTCCGAAGTGACTCCTTCTGCATTCTTGCGATCATTCTTAACCACCTTCAAAATATTTTCAATATGCTGACCAACGGCGATGAGGTCTATTGTCTTCATTTGCAAAATGTTTGCTGTAGGTTCCAGCTTCATTGAATATTTAGCAATTGTCATTAACCCTTTCCTGCCCATGGTAGCCATATGGATAATAATCTTTATTTTCCTAATTTGGGACTGCGGACTAGTCAGTACCAGTTCTGGGTTAAAAGAAATAATTATTAGAAATATATGTAGTATATTCATTTGGTGTCGAATCATAAAAAAACCTTAAAACTATCAGCTTTTAAGAATATTTCACCTAAAATTCAAAATATTTTTTCCTACGTCAAAAAGTTCAGGGAGTAAAGGGTTAAAGCAATGATGAATATCGGCGTTGTTATAGCAGCACATTATTGATACGCAGACTTTCTTGTGGTATAATTTCCCTGAATTGACAACTTTTCTAAAGCTTCCACAACTCTAGGAAAATTTTGTGAAAATTTCCTGATAGCCTTATATTTTTCCGACCATCTTGTTTCACACAAACGTGATATATCAGGAGCATAATTCTTGCGTGTCATTAATTCGCGAAAAAAGTTTATCACTTCTTTTAGGGTAGAAATAGTATTTCTTATTTCTGGAACCGTGAATTCGAAATCGATTACGCATACAATTTATATTATTTATTTATTGATTTTTGAAAATTTGATGCTCCTACCTGGCTACGCCCTTGGTAACAACAATTTGCACCAAATTTTGGGCGAATGCGCAATCGTGTGACACTTCCTTTAGCGGAAATGCAAGAGCTTTATTGGGCGATTAGGAAAGGTTGCAGAAATCTCTTAACATATGTTCGAAAAATATCTTGATATGGAAAAAAACTGTCCAGGAAAAAAGTGCCAAAAGTCAACGCAACTTTTAGCAACTTCAATCTTGCACTTTATATAAAATATTTTTTTTTAGAGTCTTAGTAAAAAGTTTGCACTTTAGGTGTTTGATCTAAACCTACCACATTTTTTTCCAGATTCTAGCACATTTTTTTCCAGATTCTAGCACACATAATGTTTAAGTCCGATAACTGGTTCTCGTACGTTAAGTTCACAAATTAGAATAAGGCAAAGTTTATATGTTCCAACTGTTTAGCCAATATGATAATGTTGGACGCCAAGCAAGCATTTTTTGTTTTGAAATTTCAGAAATGACAGCCAGATGACAATCAAGAAAATAATAAACAAAATGCTCACAGGGAATATTGAAAAATATGAGAGAAACGCAGTAAGGCACATTTTTTTGCATCGGATTTCATAGAAATTATCATGATAAAAACATT
>NW_023484740.1:0-1494 GCF_013731165.1 Rhagoletis pomonella | reverse complement strand
ATGCAAATGGCACTCAACTCAAGCAGAAATTACGACAATTTTCCCAACGCCAGGCTGAGGACAACAGTCCGGCACCCACTCCCACTCTGGACACACTCACACATGAGCACACGCACGCTTTCGCCGGCATAAGCACTCTCATGTAGCCATAAAGTTTTAAAATTATATCCGTTTCCTCTCACTCTTTCCACCTAACATTTCATTCAATACTGTTGTTGTTGTTGTTGCAAGCATATTCATAAATTTATGTCGGAAGCGGAAACAATGTCTAAAAAAGTTCAAAAGTGCGAAGTAGCAATAATTAAATGTACGCTGAGCAGTGTTGCCAGAAGTGGAGATTTGTCTTCAAAATGAAGATATTTTTCATAAATCATCAGAAAAAGCTTAAGTGGTAATCTTTGTACAAAGGATTTAAAAATTTACAAAAGATTTAAATTAGGACAAAGATTTATTAAAAAACTTTAAAAACGCAATTTACAAGACTTAAATTAAAACGTATACATTCCTATATATGTAGTTATAAAAATACGAGTTTCATGTTTTGTGAACTAGTCACGTAAAACTATTATGAATTGCAATTATGAATTGCTTGCTATTTTTGCTTTTTAATTGATATGTGTTACGGTTTTGTATAACAAATAAAATTAAAAACAAAAACTGAAGTTTTTTTTGTTATAAAATCTTCTATAAAGATATTTTTAGAGAAAAAAGATTTTTTTTCAGTTTCATAAAGCTTTTTAGGTTTTTTTTTTTGAATGTTTTATAATCATTTGGATGATTTTTAACAAAATTTTTCTGGCAACACTGACGCAGGCTGGCCGGCGGTGTAGTTCTTCGGGTGCAAGTAGTGGAGCAATGGCTATTAAAATGGCAACAGCTGCGTTAAGTGTGCGAGATTGTTGGAAAACGCTTAAATTCTATAGCCGTAGTAAACAAATACGAAAAAAATGCTTTAGATTTTCTCTAACGAATTTTGAAATCTTTATTTTGGGCTGAAATAAATGCCGCTCAGATGTTAACTTGAAAGTAGATAACCTTTTTTTAATGCATTAGTTCCATGAAGAATTCATTGAATGCGAAAAAATCCAATTGGGGTATTCACAACGGAGTCGTAAGTGTCGTAATGTTGTAGGTCGTAAATTTTAAACGCCCTAAAATATATATAAGGGGGTTCGCAAAGTACCATCAAAATCATATCATGAATTTTTGTAGTGTTAAAAAATAGTTGGTTGTCGTTTCAAGTTCTCTAAACATTTATTTAAGTTTTTAAAGTTTACGACATACAACAATACGACACTTACGACACCTTTGTGAATCCCTCAAATACAAACTTTTAACATCCAGTCCAGAGGAACACTGTGCCTATTTAAGGAGTTCAATATAAGAAAATGAAAACGTACGTCTGTCTCCGAACAATAGCGTCAGGAAGGTCTGTGGAAGGATACGGAGGAGCCAGGGTCTTGCTGTTAATACCATCAAAATAACCGTAGGTCC
>NW_023484739.1:0-1495 GCF_013731165.1 Rhagoletis pomonella | reverse complement strand
AAATTTCATGCTCCGTCTGATGGGATTGAACCCGGACAGCCTTGGTAACGGGTGATTTTTTAAGAGCTTGATACCTTTTTTTTAAAAAAAAACGCATAAAATTTGCAAAATCTCATCGGTTCTTTATTTGAAACGTTAGATTGGTCCATGACATTTACTTTTTGAAGATAATTTCATTTAAATGTTGACCGCGGCTGCGTCTTAGGTGGTCCATTCGGAAAGTCCAATTTTGGGCAACTTTTTCGAGCATTTCGGCCGGAATAGCCCGAATTTCTTCGGAAATGTTGTCTTCCAAAGCTGGAATAGTTGCTGGCTTATTTCTGTAGACTTTAGACTTGACGTAGCCCCACAAAAAATAGTCTAAAGGCGTCAAATCGCATGATCTTGGTGGCCAACTTACCGGTCCATTTCTTGAGATGAATTGTTCTCCGAAGTTTTCCCTCAAAATGGCCATAGAATCGCGAGCTGTGTGGCATGTAGCGCCATCTTGTTGAAACCACATGTCAACCAAGTTCAGTTCTTCCATTTTTGGCAACAAAAAGTTTGTTAGCATCGAACGATAGCGATCGCCATTCACCGTAACGTTGCGTCCAACAGCATCTTTGAAAAAATACGGTCCAATGATTCCACCAGCGTACAAACCACACCAAACAGTGCATTTTTCGGGATGCATGGGCAGTTCTTGAACGGCTTCTGGTTGCTCTTCACTCCAAATGCGGCAATTTTGCTTATTTACGAAGCCATTCAACCAGAAATGAGCCTCATCGCTGAACAAAATTTGTCGATAAAAAAGCGGATTTTCTGCCAACTTTTCTAGGGCCCATTCACTGAAAATTCGACGTTGTGGCAGATTGTTCGGCTTCAGTTCTTGCACGAGCTGTATTTTATACGGTTTTACACCAAGATCTTTGCGTAAAATCTTCCATGTGGTCGAATAACACAAACCCAATTGCTGCGAACGGCGACGAATCGACATTTCACGGTCTTCAGCAACACTCTCAGAAACAGACGCAATATTCTCTTCTGTACGCACTGTACGCATTCGTGTGGTTGGTTTAATGTCCAATAAAGTAAACTGAGTGCGAAACTTGGTCACAATCGCATTAATTGTTTGCTCACTTGGTCGATTATGTAGACCATAAATCGGACGTAAAGCGCGAAACACATTTCGAACCGAACACTGATTTTGGTAATAAAATTCAATGATTTGCAAGCGTTGCTCGTTAGTAAGTCTATTCATGATGAAATTTCAAAGCATACTGAGCATCTTTCTCTTTGACACCATGTCTGAAATCCCACGTGATCTGTCAAATACTAATGCATGAAAATCCTAACCTCAAAAAAATCACCCGTTAGCAACCAATTGTATCAAACAGCTTTGCACACTCATCTACAGCCATGCACGTAAATGTGCTTTCATATGTTGAGTTTGAATCGACACCACATTCTCTTTTTCGGTTTAGATTATAAACAAAAATAAAATAAATATGAGACC
>NW_023484738.1:0-1495 GCF_013731165.1 Rhagoletis pomonella | reverse complement strand
AGGGCACCCGTCATTTTGCAGCCATAGTCTTCGCCGCAGGTTTAAGGCTACATCTTCCAAAAGAGTTGGAAGCCGTTCCTGAAGGAACTCTAAATAACTGTGAGAGTTGAGCGTTGGCGGCAGTTCCACAGGTCCCAATATCTGACAATTAAAAATACCGCACCTTAAATTTATTTTGTACAGGTACTGCGAACGATCTTCTCTCATTTCGTGAGGATTGTCTATCTGCCAACTGTGAAGGTTATGTAAATTAAAATAACCATCATGTTTGCATGATGATTCATCGCTCCAAATTATTTTATTAAAAAAGTTGGGGTCTGATTCATGTGTTCGCAACATTTCACGGCAAAATCTAACTCTCGACAGGTAATCTCTTTCTTGTAGAGGGTGAACACGTAGAATGTGGTATGGATGAAATCGATGGTCTTGTAAAGCTTTGTGAACTGTAGTTTTTGGTATTCCCGTCCGTCTTTCCATCATTCTCACTGAAGTCGATGGACCTAGTTCCACTTCCTCTAACACAGCTTCAACATCTACCGTTGCAGGACGTCCTGTTTCGCCGCCACGCCTTCCAGGTATGCGACCTTAAAAAAGTGAAAAATGTCAGTTAACAAGCAAGCAAACAAGAAAGGTGTAAAAATCACTTACCTTCATATATTTCTCTATGGGTCCGGGCGAATACTTCACGACCCGGATGTCGACGATTGGGGTATCGCTCTGCATAGAGTCTTTGAGCAGCTCTGGCATTACAGCAAGCTTCACCGTAAATTAGGTGAATATCCGCATATTCATGCGACGTATACTCCGTGTTCTCTGTCATAGTATTAATAACACAATGTTCGAAGGGTCCAATTTCACAAAATCCACTTTCACTAATTCCGGTAAGTAACACAAAATGATGTCAGGAGCAGGTAATAATGTACCTTTGTACTATTTAGCATGTCATTTGACGGTAACAAGAGCAAATTCAATTTAAATCTATTAAATACATTCTAGCATTTCTCAGTCCTTTACCCACAAAAGCAGCTATAACTTTTTTTTTCTATTCGAAACAGTAAGTGTGGCACCTTTCTGAAATCTTTATGAAATGAGCACTCTTTTTATGTTATGTAAAGTTATAGCTCAGTACATAGGCCTAATTTTATGATGGTTCCTTAATATATTTTAACTACATTGCATTTGAGTATGGAGAGGCAACTATCTGGAAGTATTTTACATAAAAAATTTACTAAGTATTGCCCGGTTTGTAGTTGCAGTTAAAGAAAACACATGAAAAGGCACTATTTTTTTTAAATTCGAAAAAATGTAAATATTTCAAAAACGGTGACACTTTTACCTGAAAATTTTTTGTTTATCAGGGAGCTCACCCCCCACCTACCTTCCCCTAAAGTTTGGCACGTTACTTCTGGGACACCCTGTATACATATACTATACATATGTACGTATAATAATTTTAATTTAAATTTTTTTTATCAGTTTCAGCAAAAGTGGCAAA
>NW_023484737.1:0-1495 GCF_013731165.1 Rhagoletis pomonella | reverse complement strand
TTTACCAATCCATGCACAACAAATTTTAGCGACCCTCGACGCCGACGAAAAGGACTTAGCGATGAAAGCCGACAACATAATCGAAATGCGACAATAGGTAGCAATTAGACAATAACTGATAATGCATTGGAAGCCATCCCACTGAAAATTATGTCAAAAAGCTGCAACTAACTTTAGAGTAGTCTTTATTTTGACTATAACTACGGACCCTGTTTCCCAAATCCGTGACTACGAGTGGGAAAATACTGACGACATGTTAATAAGTTTCTTAAGAGCCCGAGTTTCTCTTCCATATATGCACTGTACAAAAATTCCCGCTCTTTTCGGTGGATACAGTTTTCAATTTATTATGGATACTTAAAGGTTAAGGCAGTGGTAACACTGCCCTGTAGTTCAGAAAGTACGTCGCCTTTCCCCTGAAAAGATGGAAATCGCTAAGAAAGAGTTCGAGTATTTATTGAAGCGCGGAATTTGTCAGCGCTCGAAGAGCCAATGGTCTAGTCCGTTGCACATGGTGCCAAAATCTAACGTCTCCTGGCGCCCATGCGGCAATTACCGACGATTAAATGCATAGACAATTACAGAAAATTATCCCGTGCGACCTATATGGTAAGAAAATTTTTTATGTAGTCAATTATAGGAAAGCGTACCATCAGATTCCGGTGTATCCAAGTTATGTCCCAAAGACTGCCATACTAACACCTGTCGGGCTTTTTGAGTTTAAGTATATGACGTTTGGCCTAAGGAACGCCGCTCAAACGTTTCAACGATTTATCGATGAAACGGTCAAGGGACTACCGTTTGTTTTCTCATATCTCGACGACGTACTCATAGCATCCGCGTCAGAGGCAGAGCATGTCGAGCACCTGGAACAACTCTTTAGACGTTATCGTGAAAGAGGTTTAGTTATCAACGAAGAAAAATGCCAACTAGGCCGGAGATTAGAGGATGAACTATACTTAAATCAATAAAAATTAAATAAGAAAAATGCAGTAATTTTAAAAACGCCGCGTCCCTATTTTATAACATCGTTATACATGTGTAAATTTGAATTTGATCTCAATAAAAACGCATTTTATCTTTTATACGTAGATTTATCCATATCATATTTTTGTAATGTTTGTATCCTTTGGCATTAAAACAATTTAACAATTTTAACCGAACCGAAACCGCGGTTCAGGAATACTCATGAACCGGTTCTAGAACCGGTATAAGCTTTTTGGAAGTTGTTCAAACCACTGAACCAAACCGCCCCGTTGTTTGGAGTGGTTTGCAGCCCTGGTAATAACTCGACTCCAGCCCCACCTGGTGGCTCCTTTTTGTAAAAGTGTTGTCCTTACCATTATCCCGAATATGAGAAAATCGCATCATAAATACGATTTTTTAGTAATAACTCGACTCATTAGTCACTTGGCGGGTATATTTTTTCACTACAATATTTACGATACCAGAAGTATTTCAAAATTTCAATTTTGTGGGTAAACGCAATCAAAGT
>NW_023484736.1:0-1495 GCF_013731165.1 Rhagoletis pomonella | reverse complement strand
CATATGCAAGTGCAACGTGACTGATGGCCGATAGTAGGTTTAATTTAATGTTAAGAAACCAATTGTATTTAGTTCTAAGTTTAGACTCAATTAATAAAGACGTGGGGACGCGAGTCCCCACACTTTTTTAAAAATGCCTTATTTAATAAAATAACTTAACTGGCGCCCGAGCAGGGACCAGGTTAAGTTCGCGTGTCGGTTTAAGTACGTTATTGTCAAAAGTCGCCTGTAAGGATAGCTGAGTGCCACCGCGTCGCGGTAAAATCCGAGTGTTGCCGTACGGGCAAAACGTGAAAATAAACGGACAAGTCGCCTGTCAACAACAGCCGAAGGACCGTTAGAAGGACAAGCAACTTAACTGGTGCCAAACCACATATCAGCGTTGGAATCCGGTAGGAAAGTAACGCACACTTTCATTCGTGCGCATCGAGGGTACCCGAGTAGAACAGCGAAAAGGACAGCTACCCCGTCGCCAGGAGGTGCTAGGAAGTAAGAATTAAAACAAGTTGATTAGTAATTAAGTATTGGAAAAAATTTTAAGGAATTTGAAAAAAGAAAATTAATAAAATCATAACTTTTGCAAACGAAAATAATTTAAGTAGAAATTTAACGAGATATTTGAAGAAATTTTTTTTTCTCACAATCTACACATGAAAATATTCAAAGAAAATTTTATAATATAAGAGTGAGAAGTGAAAAAAGGAGAAGCAGAAAATTTTTGAACTGCAATCAATTAATTTCAGATTAAAACTTTGTTGAAGTTTACTTACCCTAAATAATACCGGGCTTGTACATCCAATAACTGATACAAATTGAAAGCTGCGATTCACCACCTTCGGGGGGACCCTCCAGCTTATAAAAAAAAAAATCTCTGCGATTCACCACCCAAGGGACCCTCCAAAGAATTTTAAACTACAAACAAAAAATAACTAAGGCTTGTACAGCCAATAACTGATAAAAATCTAAAGCTGCGATTCACCACCTTCGGGGGGACCCTCCAGCTTATAACTACAGTCAAACATTCAGCAATATTGAAATAAAGCCAATCGAAACCATCCCTGCAATACTACAGCCAATCCCGTTGGAAAAGGACCACATAGAACTACTTTCCCTAGAAGCCTTGAAGGACCTGCATATCAACAATACCCATCGAATAAATTCCCTCAAAAAGGCAACCTTCTCTGTCGGAAGTCTAACTACGGCAGCATTCTTAATAATCATAGTACTGCTTCTTTTCCTAAGGAAACGATCCGTGAAAATCCAATATGTGGGAAAAGAAATAGTGAAGCCCAGCACAAGCCTGGAAGTCAATCCGTCAAGCGAAACAAACCACATTCCAACATACGTAAATCTCAACAACTTACCATTCTACTAATGATCGAGGACGATCATATTTAAAGGGGGAAGAGCTAACGCAACAGTTTACAACAGCTCTGCAGAATTGACTTCTACCAACGGTCAGCAACTCCACACGCGCATCCGCACAATTGCTGAC
>NW_023484735.1:0-1495 GCF_013731165.1 Rhagoletis pomonella | reverse complement strand
AAGTCAGTTAGTGCAAAGGAAACAACAGACATTTATGTATGTATATCGTTTTGCTCATGCTGCCTCATCAGGCGCAATGGCCGAGTGTGCAAAGCACTAGACTGCCAATTGAGAGAGCCGAGTTCGCGTCCGAGGCGTGGGGCAGAGGAGATTTTTTTCTTTTTTATTTAATTTTTGTTTATTTTTTTAATAAATACTTTTTTTAAGTTTATTTTTAGCTTAGATTTTATTATTTTAAATAGAAAGATATTTTTTTAAACAAATTTTTATGATATTAAAGTAATTAGGGTTATTTCCTAACAAATTGTTGCTAAACTATTATTTCCTTGGTTCATACAAAATATTAATTCATTAAACAGCGTCTATTTAGCAGATGAATGCGTGTATGTACATATGTATGTATGTATGGCATTGGTGTTTTACGTCTACGTTCACACAAATATATGGAATTATATAAAACTATAACCAATTTGGAGTACAATAAATATTTAATATTAAAAATAATGCAGCTTTCTTCCACAATTTTTAAGATTGAGTGATTTTAAATTTTGTTCCGACAGCATAATCTCGTCGTAGAGTATCTGTACGAATCTTCATTACGAACGGATTCAATGAAGGCTCTCTACGACTCATGAAAATCGAAGCTACGATGGATTCTGTGATAGCCCTGAGTATTTTTTAAAAACAAATTGAATAAATATGAATTATTATTATTATTATTATTTTGAGCCTTGAGCACTGCGACCTCTATGGTCACTGTTTCAACAGAAGTCGAAAGGCCAGCATTGGCGATTGTTTGGAGCTGTGCAGCTCTTTATGGCTTTTGGTTTACATTTTTATTACTTTCCATGTACAGGACTTCTTACAACCAGAGGGCGCCAGGTATCTGGAGGCCACCGTTATAAGGCACACTTACGTAGTGCCATTCATCCCATAAGCACGGTACGGATGGCAGTCGGAATTACGGGTTTTATCAAGTTGTCCTCTCTAGATTCGCCATATTCAGTAAAAGCAGGGGCACCTCTCGCAGGGTGTGACTCGTCGCCACGTATGGTCGATGGCTAAAGACCGAACCTGACTCGGAACATTACAACACGTATGAAGCAATATCAAGAGCCTTGACCCCCAAATATGAATTATTAAACATAAATATTTATGTATATACACTTTTATGAAAGAACATTTAGAACATTTTAGGTGCTGCAAATAAAGTAAAAGGTATTTTTGGGCATGCACATACTACATAAACGAAATTTAAAAGCATATCTTACGGCTTATGATGATTTTAAAAGCAATTTGTGGAACATATTATTAGAATTTATTGGCATATTTTAGGCGCTTAAAATTTGTTTTTAGGAGCATATTTTAGGTTGCCCTACTTATAACCATTAATATCACGTGTTGCGTTTTTGTATTCACGTTGCTGATTTCATGTATCTAATTTCATCTCTTCATAAAATTATCAAGATTTGTCTATGCATCCGTCGGTGAGTCC
>NW_023484734.1:0-1495 GCF_013731165.1 Rhagoletis pomonella | reverse complement strand
AAGTTCTAATTTTGAAACAGGGAGACAAAATCTTGTAGCTCAAAAAATAAGATGTAATTTAATGAATTCTTTCACGGAATAAAACTTTATTACTATCGTCATTCTGCAAAACCGCGTAACTGACATTGGCTGCCAAAAATTGCATTTGCTCATACAGGCTCTTGGCTAAATTCTTATGCATTCGTGCTGAAGTATACTACCCAGAAATGCGATTGCTTTATAAAAAAGAGAACCATTTTGAAATATGAGTGATTTTTGCTCTAGAAAATAATTTCCACAACTTCAAATACGCGGTTTTGCATTTAGCTGATACGCGGTTTTGCATTTGGTTGAATCGCGGTTTTGCACTTTAAACGACGATATGCATATGTATGTATATTTATGTAAGTATATACTAGTATTGCAAAGAGCCTCGTTAAAGTAATTTAAATATTTTAAAATAAATTCATATTAAATTTTTCTTTCAATTCACTTGGCATCTCACCAAAGTAGAAAGTAGACAAAATAAAAAAGACACCTAAAAATCAAGATAAGAACTTAAAAACTATAATATTTTTATCGCATATTATTTAACTGATATGCTATGGGCTGAATTTTTTTCTTTTCAGTTCAGCTTCTAGCTTCATATTTTATTTTGCTATTTGAAATTTTTCTTTTGTCAATTCAAAGTTTTTTTCGGCATATTTACTCATTTTATAAGTATTTTTTCTATCCTTTTTGAAGTTTGTGCTACTTCAGTGTTATTTACAGTTTGCGACTCTAAGGCAGCCTGCACACGGTTTATATAGCTTTAGACGCGTATAAAGTTTTTTATGCAGCAACGATTCCTCTACGCCTCAAGATCTGCACACGAAGGAGCTTCAAAGCGTCAAAGTATCAGACAAAAAATGTTAAGTGATGTAAAATAATTATTTCTTTAATTAATTTTCAGTTATTTTTCTATTATTTGCACGAATTTTATTGTTTCATCGGTTTTTTTTAGAAATGCATACACGCACACGGAAAATTGTAAACAAACTTATTTTTCTTTCTCTTTTCTAAGCGTACGTACGCCTAGCTACCAACACTGCTGTATGCCAAGCGATTTGCAGCTAGCTTGCTCTGACGAATTCGTGAAGCTGACGACTCGTATACAGCCCTCCATTCAAATGCACGTATGCGGCATCAAAGCGTACAACTTTCGTATGTAGCATCTAATACGCGCCTAAAGCTATACGACCCGTGTGCAGACTGCCTAACTACTACTACTTTACTATCTTCCGTACTTTTCTTTGTTATATTTTTTATGCTCATACTTGTATTTGCGTTTGTTGAAAGGTTTGGCGAGGAGCTGCATGTAGACTCAACATTTTCTTCATCTTCATCTATTGCCACTGCTCCAAATCTATTACCAGAAGAGCTGTAGCAAACCGTATGTATTCGTTACTGAGTAACGAATACAACCCCTGACTCGAAGTACCGAATCGTTACTCGCATGTTCCGTATATGCACCATC
>NW_023484733.1:0-1495 GCF_013731165.1 Rhagoletis pomonella | reverse complement strand
TCGCATGCAAACGCCATGGAAAAGTTGGAAAATTACATAAAAAAAAAGAAGCACCAACAACAACGACAGCAAAACACTGCTACAATAGACAGCAATTGTGGCAGCCATGTCGAACACGGGTGTACGCGCCGCTCAGTATGAATATACATACATATGTGACAATGACGGCAGCGTGGGCGCGTAAACGTTTTTGCACTCAATTTCATTGAATTCCGACAAATTAGTTTGTTGGCGGCGATGAGTTCGATCGGTCGCGTCGGTCAAGCAACTTTCATTGCTTCGTAACGTGGATTGTGTGTTGGAGCATATTCATCGAATGGCGTTCAAAGCGAGTGGAATTTGTTTGTACATATGTTGGGCGAGAGATGGCCGCCGCCCTTTCATAGTTCAGGCGTATTTGTTTTTGTAGGCGCCCCAAACAGCTATTTAATAGCTTTGCGCATCATTAGTTCTTTCTCTTGTAGTCGCACTCCTCGCCTCTCCAACTCCAACTCCGCTTCCGCCAACTGTTATTGTTCTGTTCATTGCCGTTTACTTTAACTGCCTCATTCACATCTACACAGCCAAACACACACTACTTCAATAGTATGCAACAGACTTTTCTGCTTCCTTCATTGCTATCACCTCAGCGCCTTTAAGTATGCTTTATTAACTGTGCAAAATGCGAAAACTTTGATATTTTTTCAGCAGGAGAGATTGTTTTAAGTACGTTGGCAAGTGACCTCTGAATCCGTGATAGACTTGCTTATCGATTAGCTACGCACCTTACTAGACCGTCATCTCTTCGGATTTTTCCCACGGACCAGTTGAGTTCGAAACTTATTAGTCTGTGCCAACTGAGGCTTGTAGTCTTACTATCGCCATGATTAGTTTTAAATTTCCTTCGCAACCCTCTTCAGTGTCGTTCAACAATACTCCCTCGGCCATTTAAATAGTAATTTGCATTCTGCGCACTTCGAAATTATTCCAGGATTTTAACAGTTAGGTATGGGCCTTTTGAGGGTTTTCCAGGATTCAATATTGGGGACATCTTTTGAATTTCCCAAAGTTCAGGGAACCTGCAGCGAAGTACGTGTGAATGTTAAGCGATTTTACGCAAGGTACTTCATTTAATTCCGCTGATTTTGGGCAAACAAAATGTTCGACTGACTGTACGAATTCTTTTGGCGTTATTGGTTCTAACTACTAATGTGATTCACGCTCCATTTTAGAAAATAAGTGCATTTATGAAACAAGTAGAGCATCAACCGTAATCGAGAGCTCGGCATGCTTTAGCGCCTTATTTCCCCGCTTTTCAGGTTTTGTGACAATTCAATAGTCTGTGGCCTAGAGTCCTTGGCTCTCGTCCCCGCGCATTTCTAAGAACCAAGAGGATGCTTTTGCAATCGTTCGTTGACTTTTGCAGAAAATTCTAAGCCTTTCAGTTCCCTAATACATTTCAATGTGTTCATATGCCTATCGAATGGCAGTCTTTTCCAGTATCGATTTGATGGCG
>NW_023484732.1:0-1496 GCF_013731165.1 Rhagoletis pomonella | reverse complement strand
TTAAATTGTTAACTTTTTACTGAGCATGTTTATTTTACGAGGAGGAAACATCGAAAGCCTAACCCCTTCCGTGTGAGACTTTAACCCAAACTAAAATTCCTACCGTCATGTACCGTTCCCCTCCCGGTACCACCGTCAAGGATTTCGTCGGGATTATAACACTGTGTGACTGATAAGGTTATAGATCTATTCTCTTCCTCTTCTTCCTTTTTGGCGCTGTAACCGCCAAAGCGATTTTGACCAACTGACGCATATTAGAAATGCCAAGTGAAGCCAGCATACTTTCAGAGCTGGGGCGTCGGTGTCCATTCGAACGACATGGTCAAGCCAGTTGGGCCGCTGTATTTTAATACGCCACATACCAGCACGGGCATGATGAGTGATTTGTAGTGTGGTTTTCGTACGTCGAGAGAGTACTTTACTCCTGAATTACCTACTCAGTCCAAAGCAGCACTTGTTGGCAAGAGCGATTCTGCGCTGGATTTCCATGCTGACATTATTACCGGTGTTAATGCTGGTTCCCAAGTAAACGAAATTCTCTACTTCCTCGAAATTATAACTGTCAAAAGTGACGTGGGTGCCAGACGCGAATGTGCTGATTGTTTGTTTGATGACAGGAGATACTTCGTCCTGTCGTCGTTTACCACCAGACCCATTCGCTTTGCTTCCTTGTCCAACTTGGAAAAGTCAGGACAGACTTCGCGGTTTTTCTTACCGATGATGTCAGTGTCATCGGCATAAGCCAGCAATTGTACGCTCTTGTAGTAAATTGTTCCTAAGCGGTTCAGTTTTGAAGATCTTATTATCTTCTCCAACATCAGATTAAAGAAGTCACTTGAAAGAGAGCCGCCCTGTCTGAAACCCCGTCTGGTGGCGAAAGGCAACAGAGCAGAGCTGGTGGTATTACTCAACGTCATTTTTCACAGGCGTATGACAGACATAGCGGCATATAGGGAACTCCTTTAAGTGCTGTCGAAAGCGGCTTTAAAGTCGACAAATAGGTGGTGAGTGCGGATCATTTTCTCGCGGGTCTTTTCCAAGATTCGGCGTACTGTGAATACCTGGTCTATGGTAGACAATACATTCGATAAGACCTTGCAACCTATGCATAGAAGGCTGATCCCGCGGTAGTTGGTACGCATGGCGGGGTCGCCTTTCTTGTGGATTGGGCAGAGCGCACTTGAATTCCAGTCGTCGGGCATGCACCTTATTACCTCCTTGCCATCGTAATTAAATAGCTCAGCTGACAGGCCGTCAGCTCAAATATCCCGATTAATCCCCAGCGCACGCGGGGTGTTACGCCCTACCACTTTACCTCGCTCCCAAACTAGCGTTCGGTCGCTACCCAGAGTATTCATGGACATAAATATCCGGACGTAGTTAGCTGCGATTTGAACCGTAAGCACACGAATCACTTCTGGCCACTCCCAGGTGAATGGCAGTCAAAAACTTTGCAGTACTGGGAAATGTACAAAACATAGTGGCCAAAAACGAAT
>NW_023484731.1:0-1496 GCF_013731165.1 Rhagoletis pomonella | reverse complement strand
AAAAAAAGAATATTTTAATTTTACAATGAAAATGTAATGTTTTTATCAAACTATATAAACAGAAGTATAAATGGAATTTAACCATTAAAAGATAAAAGTTAGCAGCTTTTTCTTGAACATCATACTTCCTTCTCAATGCTATCATTAACAGTGATAAGCCTCTTTTTGGCTTCAATTAATAGATCAATATTAATTGAAAATAAGGGTATTAAATTACCTAAACTTAGGTCGAAACTAATTGCAATAAATCGCTTCATATTCAATTAATTAAGGTAGACTGAAATTTCAATAATTTTTGAATGAAAATCAAATGTTATAATTAACTACAACCCTAATTTGATCAATTTAATATTCATGATATAATCCAATAATTAAAATAATAATAAAAATAATTGAAGTGATTGTTCATATAAAAATATTTGAAATTTTAATAATTAAAATTATTGGTCAAATTAAAGCAATTTCTACATCAAAAATTAAAAAAATAATTGTAATTAAAAAAAATCGTAAAGAAAAAGGAAGACGTGATGAAGCTTTTGGATCAAATCCGCACACAAAAGGTGAGCATTTTTCTCGATCTGTTAATGTTTTTTTTGATAGAATTGATGCTAATATTATTACTACTCTAGAAATAATAATTAAAATTGAAGTTATAA
Organism: Rhagoletis pomonella; assembly: GCF_013731165.1. Lineage (NCBI taxonomy): Eukaryota > Metazoa > Arthropoda > Insecta > Diptera > Tephritidae > Rhagoletis > Rhagoletis pomonella. The sequence continues at coordinate 840 of NW_023484731.1, read as the reverse complement.
TAGCAATTGGAAAAATTATTTATACTACTAGATTAGTAGACCTTATGATTGGAAGTCAAATATACTTATATACTATATAAATAATTAATTAATTAACCTCCTCCTCAATAAATTGAAATATAAAGGAATAATCAAACAATATCAACAAAATGTCAGTATCATGCAGCAGCTTCAAATCCAAAATGAAAGTGGAACCATAAACTGAGTCTGCAATTGTAAAAGGGGCTTCAATATATTCATATGCTTGTAAAATAGTAAAATAAATTCCTAATAGTACTGTAAAAAATAATCCTTGTGTAGCTTGTGAATGATTTCCTTCTATTAAGCTATGATGTGCTCATGTAACAGTTACTCCTGAAGCTAAAAGAATTGCTGTATTTAGTAAAGGAATTTGGAATGGATTAAAGGGTTTAATTCCTAAAAGCTCAAAAAAAAGATATAAAAAATAATACTTCAGATAAAATAAATAAAATTATCCCTCATCGAAGGCCTAAAGTAACAGAAATAGTATGTAATCCTTGAAATGTACCTTCACGTGATACATCTCGTCATCATTGATAAACAGTTACGATAGTAATAATATTTCCTAATACAAATAATGAAATATCATATTGATGGAATCATTTCACTAAACCTGAAACTGAAGTTATAGCACCAATGGCTCCTGTTAAAGGTCATGGGCTATAATCTACTAAGTGAAAGGGGTGATTAGCGTGTGTTGACATTAATTAACTTCTCTAGAGTATAATGTTCTTAATACAGCAAATACATAAGATTGAATAATTGCTACTGCTGATTCAAGAATTAATAAAGCAATTTGACCAATTAAAAGTAAAGAAA
>NW_023484730.1:0-1496 GCF_013731165.1 Rhagoletis pomonella | reverse complement strand
CGACTAGAAACTTGGACTTTAGTGTACTTGATTGAATGGACTACAAAGCTGCATACCCGAAAATTTTCTAAATATTCTAACTAAAAATTTTTAAATTTTTAAACAATTTTTTGAAGTTTGATTAATTATTTTGCAAATTGTGCAAGCTTTTAAACTTTTATTATTGTGGTTTCTGTTATAGATTGAATTATATTTTAAAGGAAATTATTAAAAATAAATAAATAAACATAATTTGTAAACAATATCATTTTGAATTTCGTTGCTAATTAGTTGATCGCATCTGTATGTACTACAAGCATCCATATGCGCATGCCTGGGAAATGGATTTGCATTTGACTCCAGAACTATTATTCACAAATAATATCTACGAGTATTGCAGTAAAAGTCAAAAACAACTTTGAAGTTAACAAGTGCATTGCTTTGTACATTTTTTTTGTTATGCGTCCATCTTTAAAATGAGTATGTGAAAAAACCAAGTTTATCATTTTTTTTAACTAACATGCACTTTTACTATTTACATAATATAATACTCGTACAAGAAGCGAACTTGAACAGATGCTTTTTAAGTTTTTAGCAACATTAACTACTGAATAAATTATATTTAACAAATGGTAATGCAGAAATGCAAGTCAGCAATTCTAACTAATATAAAAGTACATTTAATATAATTTAACTATATTAATTTATTTAATTTTATTAAAAAAATATACATGAATACGTTTCTGCATTCACATGCAACCTAGCAACACATAGCCAAACACTTGCAACAAATATAACATTATCATAACAGAAATTTACATTTTTCTCTGTTAACTCTTCTTGAAAGTTAATCGCTCTGTGGTGATATTCCATGGATTTATTTTTCAGCCAAACAATTTTACGTTCCAAAAATTTGCACCTTCTCTATCTATCTAAGTTCTCTGGCCAAAGTCGCGTTTTACTTTTGCTGTTTACACATGTTTTGGTTTTTATGCTTTAATGCGTGATATGGGAATTAAAGCTAATAAATTCGAATTAGTATTTACATATTAGTATTGTTTTGAATTGAATTATATGTATGTATGCATATTACAGTGGTTAAAAATTCTATAATTTTTTTTTAATCCATAAACGCTACCTCAAATTATTTTTATTTGTGATAACAAAAGATAAACGTATGTTTTTATTTCGAAAAATATATTTTCTGAAAGTATTCATATCCACTAATCCATCCATCGAGTGATCTGCAAAAGTTTTCATGTCCCGACCTAAAAAATTAAATTAAAAAAAAAATTCTGAGCTAAATTAAAGGGCCGTTTTGACGCTTACTTCAAGAGATCCTCAAAAAGCAAATTTGGAAGGTCATGAGAGGAACAAAACGCTCTTGAAAATTATTATTCGGAAAATTGTACTAACGTTCTTCTCAATCAAAATCTTCATGACACCAACACAAAAGTCTCTAATAATGAAAAAAAAAATCTATGTCAAAAAGTAATAACATCAAAACTTGATTTTAT
>NW_023484729.1:0-1496 GCF_013731165.1 Rhagoletis pomonella | reverse complement strand
AATACGAAAATTTATGTTTTTATGATAGGCTAGATTTCAATGACCTCAACTGTATATTGAAAACACAAATGTCATTTGACTTATGGCATGTGAATTTGTGGTTGCCACATCCAACAAATTGTACTTATTGATCAATATTATTGAAGATTTGACGAAGATTAAACTTAAATCTACTGCCTTTCGAGATTTAATTTTATATGGTAAATCTCAAAAGATTTAACGTCAAATCTCGTCAGAGGGCTAAATCTTCATTAAACCTCGCAATGGAGACATAGTATTACTGACCGTGTGATAGAGCCCTTTGAGTCATATGTATATACACTGAGCCAAAAGAAAAATCGTTTTTTCCATCGAGTTATTGTTTGGATTTTTCATGGTCAGTTTACCGATTGTAAGAAATCTGATTCAAGTTGATCATTTGAAAACCAATTTGTATGCCTGCCTTTAGTTGAACGCCAGAGGTGCTTGCTGTCAGCGGCAACAAACACATTTTTTTCTGGTTTTTTTTTTTTTACGAAGTGTAGAACCAAATTAAACGACGCAGAAAATTAACTCAAGTTGAACATTTAAAGACAAATTTATAAAGCGGCTGTGGCTGAGTGTGTAGAGATGCTTGCTGCTAATTGCTAATTCCGTCAGAGGCCACGTGTTAAAACGATTATACGATAACGATAAATTTTGTTTTGTATCTTTGAATTATAAAAAAGCATCTGTGAAGTGCTGAGCATAAGCCGGTTGAAAGGAAAAAATCGCCAACCAAAAGTTTGGTTAATGTAAACAAAATTGTGGTTAATATTACCAAATCATTGTTGAAAATATCAACCAATGCATTGTTAATATTAACCAAAAACCACGTTGATTCCTTTTCAAGTTTGAATTCGGTAATATTAACCAATTTTTGGTTAATTTTTCTCTCAGTGTAGAGGAAACGAAATAAGGAGGTTTGAACAGCAGTTTGTGCGGTGTGTTTGGGCTATTTAGCTAGACGGTATATGCAAGTCGATTTTTTTGTTTAGAGGCTTAAGCTTAAATTAGTCAAGAACGCAGAACGTATACTTTAGGTGTGCTTACACGATAAGTATTTGCATGTGTACATGCCACTTTTCACATATGGAAACGCCAACATATCGTGTAAAGGCAAATTAGATTTGTTTATGCACCAAGAAGATGCACGTACAACGAAATAAAAATGTTTCTATTTTTATTTGACACACAAATAAAACCATCTGGCCTTGATTTATTTCGTTTTCAAAGAACGTATTTTTAAATAGTTAAATAAAGGCTGTGAATTGACAGACGTACGCAATTACATATGTATTGAAAATGTCACATTTACAGATGCAAATACATATCGTGTAAGAACACCTTTAAACGCAGTCTGTATACGCAGAAATTTGTAGATTAATGGAGCCCTCAGTGTTGCTTACTACAATGTTGCCACTCATCAATGATTGTTTGCAGAGTAGTCTGTGTAGAGGTCGCGACATCGTTAACGG
>NW_023484728.1:0-1496 GCF_013731165.1 Rhagoletis pomonella | reverse complement strand
GAGGTGAATGCCATCGAGGTGAAATACAAAGAGGAAATACGTGTCATACACAATGCTTTATTTACTTAGCTTAAACGACTAAGTTCCCGGATAAAATACGATAATCGTAAATATGTACATACATAAATAAGCACGCGTACGACTGAAGAATAAACAGTCTTTGATACAACTTCTATTTGCAGAAAGATGCGATTGAACTTGAGAAAAAATTGTTCGCTGACGCAAGTTTGCGCCAATGCCTGTTAAGCGATAATTAAGGATCTCTCTTCTTTTGAGTAGCGCACCATGTTAGTTTTAAAGTGAATAGAGAAACTTAACTTCATGCCAAGGGGTAATACTTTGGATATGAGGATAATAATAATAACACTGCCCAGCAAAATTCTGTTGCGTAAAATATTGCAGCCGATTCTTATAAGATTTTGCTCGAATCTGATCTTGAATTTTTTTCCAGTTTTTAAGTTTTCAAACACCTTGGGGTTAAGGTATCTTCCTCTCCACTGCTTTGAGTATTAAAGGGCAGTATTTAGGCTTTCATATCCTCCCACACAGACAGATATATGGCATCAATTTATTGTTTTACAGAGGCTCAAAAATGTTCAAAAACTCGTTTTTTTGGCGCCTTTAAGCCTAAGTTGCTCGAAAACTAATATCGAATCTAATATCTTTAGGATCAGATTCGGATTCTATTCCTATAACAATCAGCTATAATATTTTAGTCAACATAAGATTGTTTAAATTTTGTTGGCCTGTGTAATAATAGTTTGGTGCTTACACATACGTTAGTGTATGACCGAGCTTCTCCTCCGATTTGTGGAGTGCGCTTTGATGCTGTTACACAAAGGGGAGGGACCTACAGTTTTACGCCGACTCCGTGTACACGATAACTCGAGCAAGAATTTAGATATCTCAACGACATTTGGTATTTATCCAAGGTAGGTTGGTATTGAAAATGGGCGAAATCGGACCCACTTCCCATATAACGGTATTTTCGAAAAATGCAAAAACTACGATATATGAGTAAATAGTAGATGCAAAATGTTGAGAATTAATATGTGAAGAACGATTTTGGTACAAAATAATATTGTTATGAACTTTTTGGAAAATGGGCGTGACCCCGCCCACTTATGATGAGATGCTGTATCTCAGTAGCCGCTTCACCAATCCTTCTCAAACTCGGTACGGTGTAGCTAAGAAATCTGTTGAAAATATTTGAAATCGGGCAATAACCACGCCCACCTGCCATATAACGGTAATTTACAGAAACACGCAAACTGCGATAAATCAGTAACTAAATTTACTCTGAGTTAATAGTTACAACAATCTTTTAACAATAAATAATACTGCTATAGCTCTTTTAAGAATTGGGCGTGGCACCGCCCACTTGATAACTACAAGGGTGTATCTCGGTATCTACTTTATCGATTTTTACCAAACATGGTTCAATTACATCATTAAGCCTAACTCAGCATATTATCGAAAACGTGTGAAATCGGGAA
>NW_023484727.1:0-1496 GCF_013731165.1 Rhagoletis pomonella | reverse complement strand
GGAACAGTGTTTCTACTATTTTTTTAAGTAGTACCGGGCAAGTAGGTGTCTACATTTGGCTACTGTTGAATTTTTTCATAACGACTTTGTAGGCAACGCCCCACGGGTATTCATCAATTTCGTTACACAAGTCTTTAAAACACGCTTTCTTGCTATTTTTAATTGCAACCTTTAACCGTTTCCGTAAAGATTTAAAATGGTCTCTTTGGGCGTCCGTTCTTATTCGCTGACATTTTCTTCTGGCTTTATTGCATTCAGATCGAAGCTCAGCTATATCCGGTGTCCACCAGTAAACCCGCTTTCTTGTAATTTTGTTGCCCTTTTTGCTCATTGACGCATCGCATGCCCGGATAACAGCTTTTGAGAGCTCTTCTGAAAGAGTTTCCGCATTATCTGGTGTTTCACTAACGTCTCTGATACCATCCAGTACTAGTTTAAACATATTTGGGTCGAACGATTCTTTTTACCATCCTTTACCATACTTTTTGAAACATTTGCTAGAAGGGTTTCTTACATCACAGATTTCAATTAAAATCGCTAAATGATCACTCTGGGTATAAATGTCACTAATCTTCCAAGTGGTTTTTGGTGACAGTGATTGGGCGCAAAATGCAATGTCAACGACGGAGCCCCTGCCATTTTTCTCAAAAGTGTTTTTGTTACCTGTATTCAGTAAGAACAAGTCGAAGTGGTGCAAATGCCTTTAATAGGGCGTGCACTCGTCGGTTTGTTCTAACGCTTCCCCATTCAACGGCCCATACATTAAAGTTACCCGCTATAAGCTTTGGAGAATATAACATGGCGTCTTGAACTAGTCTATCTAGAAAAGATTCAAATTCTTGATAACTCATGCTCGGTGGTGCATAACAGCTATAGATATATATCCCGCCGATCTTACCTCTGACAAAATACTCCTGACTATAAGGTTTCTCAGCAAGACACTGCTCCCCATTGACCCATATAGCAGTTGTTTCTTTTTTACCTGATATCCATGTACCCTGGCTTGCTGTCTTATATGGCTCGCTTAAAATAGCGATGTCAATGTCTTCCTCTATAACGGTTTGACAGAGTAGCTCCTGAGCAGCTGAACAGTGGTTAAGATTTAATTGTAGAAGCTTCATACTTTAGCCTTTAATGCACGCTGATAGAATGGGCACTGCTTACCACCTGCAATATGGGCTTCATTGGCTTGACCACTAGATTTGCGGAGCACGCAAGCGGCTTCCTTGCTACACTGTTTAACATTGTGGCCTTTCTCCCCGCATTTAAAGCAGCAACCGCTGCGATCCTCATTTTTGCAGGTCCGCGCTTGGTGCCCAAAATCTAAACACCTATAGCGTCTGGAGAGAGGAGTTTTTTCCCGGATACGGCAAACTGACCAACCAATCCTAATTTTTTGGCACGTTAAAATCTTCTGCGCGATAAGCTGTGGGACAGATAGTGAAGCTATCTGTGTGCCTGGGTATCCCTTTCGGATGGTTTTGACCCAGTTTACA
>NW_023484726.1:492-1496 GCF_013731165.1 Rhagoletis pomonella | reverse complement strand
TTTACAGATACTTTCCGCCAACTCAAAGCGCAATACCTGCAAGAAGACAACAAAAACAGACAAATCAACAGCTCTCGACACACGCCAAGCAAATCGAAGCAAAAATAAACTTAGCCGAACTCCAATTCGCACTCTCATCGGTTAAAGGTAAAATACCAGGGCTTGACAAGGTGTCATACCCCATCATCCAAAAACTACCCATCGAAGTAAAACATCGATTGCTTAACCTTTACAACCTTATTCTCGACCAAGGACACTACCCACAACATTGGAAAACTGCGTGCATAGTTCCCATATTAAAACCAAACAAGCCCGCTGGAGACGCAAACAATTATAGACCGATCTCTCTCATCCCTTGCTTTGGAAAAGTAATGGAAAAAATCGTAGCCTCTAGACTTATGAGGTATGCGAACATCACGAAACGTATAAGTCCCAATCAAGTAGCTTACAGAAAAGGTTGTTGTACTATAGACGCATTAGTTCATCTCGACCACCTAATTTCAGAAGCCCTCTCGTCCAAAACCACTTTTCGGTACTTTCCGCCGATTTCCATAAAGCGTTTGACCGTATCGGCGCCCACATTATCTTAAGGCAACTAGAGAAATGGAAAATCGGCCCAAAAATCAAGAATTTTATTAAAAGCTTTCTCAAAAACAGGAAATGTGTGGTGAAAGTAAACGGGTATCTTTCCTCTACATATCCTCTTGATAATGGTACCCCACAGGGATCACCACTATCTGCTTGCGTATTCATAATAGCATTCGACGAGATCACTCAACTTACAAAAAACATAAGTAGCTTAGCATGTCAACTCTATGCCGACGACGTGGTTTTTTTACACGCATAACTCTGACATCACGTTTGTAGAGGAAACTTTTGATAGCATACTTTCGAAAATAAATTCATGGTCTCTGGTCTCTGGCACCACAATTATAATAATAATAATAATAATAGATTGGCGCTTACACATATGTTAGTGTTTGGCCGAGCTTCTCCTCCGCTTT
>NW_023484726.1:0-392 GCF_013731165.1 Rhagoletis pomonella | reverse complement strand
TTGGCCGAGCTTCTCCTCCGATTTGTGGTGTGCGCCTTGATGTTGTCACAAAAAGCGGAGGGACCTACAGTTTTACGCCGACTCCGAACGGCGATTGTATTTTTATGAGAAGCTGTTTTTCATGGCAGAAATATACTCGGAGGTTTTGCCATTGCCTGCCGAGGGACGACCGCTGTTAAGAAAAACCCTTTTTTCTATATTTTTTGCGACGTTGCTTTGACCAGGGTTTGAACCCAGGCGTTGCGGAGTGGAAGCGCGCACTGTTTACCACTACACCACAGCGGCCGACACCACAATTGCTACTGGAAAAACCAAAATTTTACATATTTGCCGGAAACAGAATTTTCCCGGCGTTTCCAATGATACTATAAGTTCGGTACAAGAACTCAAAG
>NW_023484725.1:455-1496 GCF_013731165.1 Rhagoletis pomonella | reverse complement strand
GCAGGGCTGTCACTGCTGCTGCAGCTCGCTTCATACCGGCAGGATGTATAACGGACCCACGTCCAAACTTCCCTGCCGAAGCGGCTGTTCTAGCCGATGAGCGTGATAGCCTTCGTCAGGCCGATCCCGGAGATCCCCGTATCAGGGATCTCAACGCGGAGATTCGGCAACTAGTAAACGTACATAAGCGGAAGAAGTGGGAGGAGCATCTGAAGACCTGTAACTTCACCTCTGGTGTGAGCAAGCTTTGGTCAACCGTGAGGTCGCTGTCCAATCCGACGAAGCACGACGACAGAGTCGAAATTTCCTTCGGCGACCATGCTTCGTCGGACCCGAAGCGATGCGCGAGCTATTTTAGCCGGCAGTTCATACTGCATCCCCGGTGGACAAAGCCAAGCGTCGAGTGACCAGAAGGCTGCACAAACTGCCAACAACCTGTGCCCCCCTTGCTTTCACTTGCGGTAAAGTTCAGGCGAAAGCCTCCAAAGACATGGGTCCCGACGGAATATGCATGCTGATGCTGAAAAATTTGGGTCCTGCGGGGGTAGCGTACCTAACGGAGGTCCCCAACTTGTCTATGTCCACTCTCATCATCCCAGACATCTGGAAGGTGGGGAGAGTGGTCCCACTGCTCAAACCGGGGAAACCTGCTAACAAAGGAGATTCTTATCGTCCGATAACACTCCTTTCCCCGGTAACGAAGACACTCGAGGCCTTGCTACTCCCGTACTTCACAAACCCCTTGACCCCAGCGTAGCATCAGCATGGTTTCCGTAAAGTGCACAGTACAACAACAGCACTTAACGCCATAAACACTCAGTTAACTCGTGGCCTTAACCGAAACCGTCCCTGTGAGAGAACGATTCTAGTAGCGTTGGACTTGTCAAAGGCGTTTGACATCGTCTGCCATTCCACGCTACTAGAAGATATAGAGGCCTCCTCTCTCCCACAGAGGCTCAAACGGTGGTCGGCAAATTATCTGAGTGGTCGACACTCGTCGGTAATGTTTAGAGACAAAACGAGTAAACTGAGGAAAATAAA
>NW_023484725.1:0-355 GCF_013731165.1 Rhagoletis pomonella | reverse complement strand
ACACCAATTCCGACGGTGAATAACCCGAAAATACTCGGAGTAACATTCGACAGCCTGCTCTCCTTCTCTGCGCACGCAACCGCTATTGTCAACAAAGTACAGAGCGCGACAAAGTCCTCAAGTCGCTAGCCGGCAGTACTTGTGGCAAAGACAAAGAAACGTTGCTGGCAACATACAAGGCAATAGGCCGGCCGGTTTTGAACTACGCAGCGCCAGTGTGGTCGCCGGCTACAGCCGAAGCTACAGACAGTACAAAACACAGCACTCAGGACAGCGACCGGGTGCCTCCTGATGTCACCAGAACACCACCTCCATGATGAGGCGAAAATGCTCCCAATTAGGGAGCATAACACGA
>NW_023484724.1:0-1496 GCF_013731165.1 Rhagoletis pomonella | reverse complement strand
TTAAATTTACGGCAAAATTTTAAGCAAATAATGTGAACGGATGCACATTATGTTGTAGTTTAATTTCTTCAGTATTGCGAATCCGCTTTGAAATTTTATGCTTCTTATTAGTAAAGTAAAATTAGAAACCCAACTATGTCTAAACGGTAGTACTGATGAGGAGATGTGGTGATTTTCGAAATAGATGCTATAACTTCTCCCTCTTAGACTTAGTTGTTTTTTCCCTATAAACAAACATTTTGAAATAAATATTATCACGCCACAACAATAAAACACAAAAAGTAAGTACACATATGTATGTAGTTGGTATTCAAAATCTGAGAGGATTTCATTCCATCTCATCATAATTTTGTTTTACAGTGGTTTAAAACTTCCACTTTTTGCTCAAATTTCTTATCTTTATTTTATTGCTAAATGTGAATGATTAAAAGGGATGACACCTTTTTTTGCACCTTTATTTTTCTATTTGGCACATTTTGGCACATTTTTATCCTCAATATGGCACCTCATAACTGCTGTCTTTTGGAGCGACAACTTGTCTGCAGTAAAAAGGCATATAATTTGTGTTTCAAAAGTGTGTGAAAACCAATCAGTTATTTAACTAATATGATCCCAGTTCCGATATTAGATAATCAATAATTGTTTATACCCGCATTTTGGCACATTGGCACATTGGCTCGTTGAATGTGCCATCTAATAAATAGTGTCGTCGTTCTCCTTAACTGCTTTTAAATGATGTCTTCACAAATTGCTGGCGGAGACATGAATACAGTGTAAGAAAATTTTTTTTCTATAATTGTTTCCTTAGAGAAAGATTGGTTTTGGACATGGACTGTTTCTTCAATTTAATAGTGTTCGCTTTATTTTTGTGGAAACGAAACATGTTTTGCAAGTTATGGATCATTTTTTCACCTTTCCGAAAGCTACCGCTAGATGGTAAGCCGGGGTGTATCAATTTTGAGTAAATTAGCGTCCTTCAATTTCGAAATATTGAAGTTTCAAGCATTTCTGAAATTTACCGTTATATGAAAAACGGCCGTTATTTTAGTCCGATTTCAATAATTTTCAACGTTTTGCTTATATGTGGCAAGCACAATAACTACACCGAGTTTGGTAAAAATTGGTAGAACGGTTACCGATATACTTATATGTGATCATAATTGGGCGGTGACACGCCCATTTTCTAAAAATTTTACCATAAACGTATTTCTTGGTAAAGAATTGCTGCAAGCATCAATTTTGAATAAATTAGCTTCAATATTTACTGATTTATCGAAGATTTTGTATTTCTCTAAATTACCGTTATATGGGATGTGGGCGTGGTTATTGTCCGATTTTAAAAAGTTTCGGCGATTTTTTATGCTGTACGAAGGCCAACAACTGTGCCAAGTTTGGAAGAAATTCGTGCGGCAGTTACCAAGATATACACATGTAACCATAAGTGGGCGTGGCTACGCCCATTTTCCAACACTTTATAATATTCTTATTTTTCGTCT
>NW_023484723.1:0-1496 GCF_013731165.1 Rhagoletis pomonella | reverse complement strand
CGACGTGTCAGGTAACGTAGCTCGCCCTTACATACCGCCTGAACAACAGCAGCTCGCAATTGCAAAATTTCACAACATTGCGCACCCTGGAAAAAAAGCAACTGCACGGCTAGTAAAGCAACACTTTATATGGGAAAGTATAGACGTCGACGTTGGTAATTACGTTGCGCATTGCATACCATGCCAACGCTCAAAGGTGGGTAGGCACGTTGTTTCCCCAATGGAAAGGTACGAATTACCATCGGAGCGATTCGACCACCTCAACATCGACATTATCGGCCCCCTGCCACCATCAAACGGGTATAAGTATTGCCTAACAATCATTGATCGTTTTTCCAGGTGGCCTGAAGCTATTCCTCCAGCAGACATAAACGCAGAAACGATTGCCCTTGCCCTACTCAATGGTTGGATAAAAAACTTCGGCGTACCGCTAAGAATTTCAACCGATCAGGGTAGGCAGTTCGAGTCTACACTGTTTCGAGAACTATCTAAAGTATTGGGCATTTCACATCTGCGAACCAAAGCTTGCCATCCACAGTCAAACGGTTTGATAGAGCGATTTCATCGAACCTTAAAAGCAGCGATCATGTGCACAAATTCGCCTAACTGGTCTTATCAACTGCCGCTCATCCTACTTGGCCTCCGATCAATATATAAGCCTGATACTAAAGCAACACCCGCACAAATGGTCTACGGTACTAACATCAGACTTCCAGGCGACATGTGTGAAACATGCAAGACGACATCTCCATAGGAATTTGTTCAGAACCTGTTAGCTATCATGCACGACCTGCAGCCGACGAACACATCGCATCACCACAAGCGCAAGCCTTTCATTTTCCCAGCACTGACTACAGCTACCCATGTTTTCGTTAGAAACGATACTGTGCGATCATCGCTGACACCGCCATACAACGGACCATACGAGGTCGAGGAACGTTCAAACAAGACATTCAAGCTCAAAATTCACGGTAAATCGGTAACAGTCTCGATCGACCGTATTAAGCCTACCTTTATATACCAGACTAGCGAAGAATCGCAAAGCATTGGCGACAGTCAGTAAAACACATCTTCAGAGGAGGACGTTGCGAAGCCTATGCCATCTGAAAAAAAGACCAGAACAGGACGCGCAGTAAGACTTCCACCTCGCTACGCATGCTAAAAGTCTGGGGGAGTACTGTGGCAACCTCCTAACTAGATCTAGAATGCAACCCTGCTGAAGTTAGTTTGACAGATGAAGGTACTAAAATCTTTTTTCTTGGCCGGTCCTTCTTGTAGTTCAACTCGCTATTTGCAATATTCTTGGTAACCACATTTGATATAATATTAATTACTAATAAACGAGGATTAGTTTTACTGAAATATTGTGCGTTCCGTATTTATTTATTATCTGGAACTCCACAGCCCTAAAATAGAGCCTCGGGGTACACCCGTTAATAGTGGTTTTAATTTAGATACTTCAGCACCAACTTTTACTCTCTGGGTTCGGTCGGACA
>NW_023484722.1:0-1496 GCF_013731165.1 Rhagoletis pomonella | reverse complement strand
CATACATTGCAATTTTCACTGATTTGACTACGACCATGCCCATGCTTTTTTGAATAACTTGCGTGATTGTGCGTTTCGAAGTTTAACATGAAATTATTTTTCAATTAGCAGAATTGTATGATATTTTATGTTTATGACATGTTGTGACATCTCTTTTGTGCTTAATTTATTTCCAAGTGGCAAGCAAAGCGAAACTTTTGAAACATAAAAACCATATAAGTGAAATAATAAAGTAAATATAAAAGTATTAACATAAAACTCACGCACTTAGTTAAAAAAAATTATTAAATTTGAGTTCATTTAAATCAATAGGATTCCAATTTAAAATTTTTACCTTTTTGGGTTAAATTAACAAATTTCAAAGTAAAAAAAAATTCAGTGTTTTTTATTTAAATGGGTTAAAACTTAAGACTTCTTCTTCTTATTTGGCCCTGTAACTGCCTAAGCGATTTCGGCCGAGTTCAGCATAGCACGCCAGTCGATTCTCTTCTGTGCCAACTGACGCTAGTTGGAAACGCCAAGTGAACCCAAGTCCTTCTCCATCTGGTCTTTCCAACGCAGAGGAGGCCTTCCTCTTCCTCTGTTACCAGCAACGCTGCCCGCGTTGAATATTTTCAGAGCAGGAGCGTTTCTGTCCATTCGAACGCCATGGCCAAGCCAGCGGAGCCATATACCAGCACGGGCATGATGAGTGACTTATAGAGCGTGGTTTTCGTACGTCGAGAGGGGACTTTACTCCTGAATTGCCTACTCAGTCCAAAGTAGCACTTGTTGGCTAGAGCGATTTTGCGTTGGATTTCCATGCTGACATTAGTATCGATGTTACTGCTGGTTCCCAAGTAAACGAAATTCTATACTTTCTCGAATTATAAATGTCAACAGTGACGTGGGAGCCAAGGCGCGGATGTGCTTACTGTTTGTTTGATGACCGGAGATAATTCGTCTTGTCCTCGTTTACCACCAGACCCATTCGCTTTGCTACTTGGAAAGGCAGAACAGACTTCCCGGTTTTTGTTACCGATGATGTCGATGTCATCGGCATAAGCCAGCAATTGTACGCTCTTGTAGTAAACTGTTCCAGAGCGGTTCAGTTCTGCAGCTCTTATTATCTTCTTCAACATCAGATTAAAGAAGTCACATGAATGGAAGTCGCCCTGTCTGAAACTCTGGCAGGTGGTATTGCTCAACGTCATTTTACACAGCCGTATGAGTTTTGAGGGGATGCCAAATTCAGACATAGCCGTGTATAGACAACTCCTTTTAGTGCTGTCGAAATTGTACCAAACGTCAGAAAAAATTTACCAACGAAAAGGATCCAGCGCCTTCGTCTAGACCTGCAGGCTGTGTCGAAGCCACAACCGCTAAACTTAAACGTAGAATACGTGATATTATTAAGATCACATTCAAGTTGCAATTGCAGAATATTAATAATTAGCAATAGCGAAACAGATCCAAATTAACTTCAATGTACCATGAGCTTATAAATAAACATACAT
>NW_023484721.1:0-1496 GCF_013731165.1 Rhagoletis pomonella | reverse complement strand
GCAGTATTTATTCTCCTCTGTCAAAGTGAGGGCTTGAATGACTTCTTTCTGTTCCCAAAACTTGTTTAAGAGTTCGTTGAGGGAATCATCTGGAGTTTCTGATACCTGAGTAGAGAACGTAGCGATTTCTTCGACCACTGGTCAGCTTAATATCCACCCAAAGATTGTATTTTGAGCTATTAAGCTTCAGCGACATAACTTTGTAGTCCTTGGATGAATATTTTGGGTATCAAATCGCTTCCTATCACCATATCTATACGGGCCAGTGCAAAACAATTTAGATCTGCCAAATTGAGCGAGGAGTACTCTTTCAGGCCTGTATAGGTCACCTTGAATAAGGGCAATAATAGGGTAACCTTTGGGAGAATTATCGCTTGAGTTGCGATTTGTACCTGCAAGTCCGGTGAGCAAATTGTCATCGTGGAGGTTTTGTTAGCGTTTTGGACTACCCGTCCACCCATACCCAAAATCTCATATTTTGTGTTGTTTGTTGGTAGACCCAGCAGCTTTTGGATGCGGGACGATAGAAAGGTTTTTTGGGATCCTTTATCTATTAACGCTCGAACTGGAGACGTTTCACCTTGATGTAAAACGGGTACAATTGCGGTGGGGAGCAAAGTTTTCGCCCTACTACTAGCAAAATGTGAAAATACCTTGTCGATTGTTTTTTGAGGCCAGTGTTAAAATTTCCTATTGGGTCATTGGTAGAGCTTTCCGGCCGGTATATTAAAAAGGCAAACTGCGTTTCCTCTTTCTCCTACGCGTTTCGGCGTACTTCACGCCTTCATCAGGGAGTCTGATTTATTGCAAAAAAACAAAACATAATACACACAACAATTAGACATAGTTACATATGACTGGAAATTATACATGCATATACATATACATATCTTTTTATCACAATAGCACTTACATATTAAATTAGTGTAACTATTTACATTACAATAAACGCAAAACATTTAACTAAACACTTTTCTTTTTTTTGATGTCACTGTCCTCACCCATCTGAGTCGTTACTTTGTATTGCCTTCCGGTACGCACAGTTTATATTGTCAACGTCCTCTTTAAAGTTCATCGCGTCCCTTATCCTCTCCTGTATTCGCAGACTCTCCAAAGTTAATCTTGTTTTTTCTCGTCTTTCCACGTCCAAAATTATGGTGTTCTCAAAATCTGCCTTGTGTTCGCTATTCGTCAAGTGCTGTTGTTGTCTTCCTATTTTTCGCGTCTGCTTGGTGTTCACTAATTCCGACTCCAAGCGCTTAATTTATAATATACCGGCCGGAAAGCTCTACCAATGACCCAATAGAAAATACCTTGTCATTTTGGCTTGTGTTCTCGAGGGGCCTGCGTTTTTTGGGGTTTGCTGGGAGGTTGAGTATTTGTCAGGGTCGCAATTCGCTTGAGGCGACGCCTGTGCCTGGCTTATCCTTTGCCGAACACCAGAATTTTATGATTGTGGCTTAGACTCATAATGTAGGAGTGAATGGTGGCGTTTC
>NW_023484720.1:718-1496 GCF_013731165.1 Rhagoletis pomonella | reverse complement strand
TCTGATGCCTTTTCGACATCTTCCGCAGTCCATCATTCTCCCACTCACCGCTACTTTTTATTTGTTTATAAGAGCGAACGAATTTTGTGTACGTATGTTTGCTTGGTTGCGTATATTTATTTTAATAATATTAATAGTGTTTATTTGTATACATCACTTTCGCAAAAATATTTAAAAATTTTAAACATTTGTACCAATATGAACGTAATTTAAACTCTCACTAATATGTGTCTTTTAACACTTTTCGACGAGCGATCAAAAAACACGTCCGTCAGCTTTGACGTTAAACTTGCAAAAGGCATTTTCACCTCGTCGCTGGACCAAGCGTGCCGAGCGGTAATATGCCAGCGCAACGCTTCGAGTGCCAAGCGGGCTTCACATGTTCATAAAAACATGTTCTTTTAAAATACTTACCTTATTTTAATCCGTGCTATGTTGTTACCCAAGTGAACGTTGAAAGCGTACTGAAATAAGAAGGTCACGTGCCGCCCACATTGCCTGCCCTGTCATACAAAGCCAAACACTGGGTTGTTACAGCAACGCCTAGACAACTACCACAGTCACGCGAAAGGGTGAAATGCAAATGAAATTTCGGGATAATTATGTACTCGTTTAGTCGCTTTAAATTGAAAATAGGTCGGTTCTCTCCGTTTTTTTTTCTTTGTTAAAAACATGGTGAAAAGGAAACCTCTCCGTTGAGTGCTTGGTTGAATGGCTTTTGAGTTCATTAATTTCTGTAGTTCTACCGTCATTTCCGGGGACTCTTTCGTTTGAAATC
>NW_023484720.1:0-708 GCF_013731165.1 Rhagoletis pomonella | reverse complement strand
GATGTTATGCCAACCATCTTGGCATAGTCGCTGACATTCTACTCCGTACTTAACGGCTATCGGATCTGCTTTAGCAATTCGCGGTTCTTGCTCAGACGTTGATGGAGCGAAATCGAACTCTACCGGTCATCAAAACCTTCCGTGTTACTATCTTGAGGGGTGAGCAGATTTAGGTGCCCTTCCGGCTCTATATCAACTCAGGTGTGCTTGCCACCACTACTTAATCTCTCTGAAAGAAATACTGATTCTTCATCTGTAGCGCTGTCGTATGGCGGATCCAAATAGTCCCCGTAGCGTACTGGACTTAGTTGAGAATTGTGCTGATTATTTAAAATTTTCTTAATGTTTTCTCCGTGGTCAGATTGAATTCCTATGATTTTGTTAAACAACAACATTTGCTGGTTGAGCGCACCTGCCAGCAGCTGGTTATCGCTACAAACTTTTTATGTGGATCTCTCGAATCCCGGAAAGTTACGAGAAGCTGAACAACTATCGGAACCACCAGACGTGGGCTCGGAACACCGATCACAATAAGAATCGGAGCGATGACGCTTCGACTCCTCCGTACCTAACGTATTTGCCTCCCCCGCTCTCTTCCTTGAAAGGGGCTTTTGGCTATCAAGCAAATCGGAAGAAGTGTCTGTTACCCTCAGTCTTTGGTTACCCTCAGTCTTTGGTTACCCTCAGTCTAACCGATTTTACCGTGTT
>NW_023484719.1:0-1496 GCF_013731165.1 Rhagoletis pomonella | reverse complement strand
AGATGAAGGTGAAGGTGAAGATGAAGATGAAGATGAAGATGAAGATGAAGATGAAGATGAATATGAACATGAGCATGAACATGAACATGAACATGAAAATGAACATGAAAATGAACATGAACATGAACATGAACTTGAACATGAACATGAACATGAATATGAAGGTGTAGATAAACATAAACATAAACATTAAAAGCGATAGAGACAAAGATAGAGAGGAAGAAATTGATAGGGATAAAAAGGAAATACAACTGAAGAATGCGCGATGTTATATTGTGATGTGTTATGCTACATATGTTATGTTATTGAATCTAATGCTATTCTATGTTATGTTATGCTAAGTAATAAGCTAAACTCCCCTCCACTTAACCCATTCCAACAAATTTTATTTCAGCTCAACTCAACTCACATAAACTATCCTTAATTTTAGCGGTTGAATTTCAACCGCTGGGCGAACACTAGTTTAATTAATTGTTTAATTATTCTTATCTAACTATGTGGAAACGAAAATACAGTTGTGGTTAACATTTGCAATGAATTTCTAACATTATGTAACAAGCACGAAACTCATCTTAAACTTCTGTAATTAACCCTTAATTAGGCGCATAAAGAAAATCACACAATTAGTCGCATGGGGTTCCGAGTGGCCCCAATAAAAGTGTAGAAAAAAGAGTGTTACAAATAAAATAAGGAAGTGTGTTTTATTAAAAATATTAAAGTACTCTATTATCGTTAAATAAAAAAAATAAAAATATAATTTCGACTTCAAACTTAAAAAACAAATAAAAACTTACCTTCGCTAAAAAATGTTGCGTTAGTGGTGGCATGGGGTCAGCACTCAAGAGAGTAGCGACACATGTGTACGCGACGATGTTATAGCCGTAACTAAATATTTAATTAAATTAATGTGTATTGTCAAAAATATTAAAGCTCTTTATTAAAGTTAACATTAACAAAGAAAGTCATAACTTTGACTTCAATACAAACATAAAAACTTACCTCCGCCAAAAAATGTTACGTAAGTGGTCGCATGGGGTCAGGACTTAAGAGAGTAGCGACATACATATGTATACACGACGATGTTCTGGCCGTGACTAATTTACATAACCCGCGGGGAGTTAGGAAGCTAAAAAAAGAGCGAATGTGCTCCAAGCACTCCCAGACATATATTTTTTTTTTCAATTTGAAATGGCCTTGACCCCATGCGCCTAATTAAGAGTTAAATTTAACAACTTTTAGCTTTTTTTGTTACGGGTGGGACAAGATAGATAAAGCGCTCACACAATTTAATATATAACACAACTTTATTAAAAGCAGATGTGTTCTACTATATAGTTTTCTTACCAAAAACTTGAATTATGAATTGCAAATTATTTTACAGTACTTTCAACACAACCTACTTTAAACTCTCGAAAAAAATTAACTTAGCACATGATTTCAATACGTAAAGAATGTAATCAAAATGCATTTAAGGCTTTAATTTGTTTTTTTTTTTT
>NW_023484718.1:609-1496 GCF_013731165.1 Rhagoletis pomonella | reverse complement strand
ATGCATTATTTCGGTTTTTGTTATATGCATTATTTCGGCTTTCAACCGAAACTGTGCATGTATGCATACCTTCGTCTTTCACATATGCATTATTTCGGTTTTCATCCGAAACTGTGCATGTATGCTTTATTTCGGTTTTTGCCATATGCATTGTTTCGGTTTTGAACTGAAATTGTGCATGCATGCATTATTTCGGTATTTGTTATATGCATTATTTCGGTTTTCTAACGAAAGTGTGCATATGGATAATTTCGTTTTTTCTAATGGCTGCATTTCTTTAGTCATTCTGAACGTTTGGAATAAACTTTTTTGTTTATTTATTCTTTAGAACGTTCCTGATGATAAGTCGATGTATACTTCAAACGCATTCTGTTTATTCCGGCTGTGAAATGGGATTATCCGGAATGTATAAAGAAACGCAGCCAATATGAATTATTTACTTCTACTTAGTAAGGGTTTTAATCCCTAAGCGCGGCTGAAAGCCGCCTACGCAGAGAAAAGTTCTGCGCAAAAATACGTCCGCCCTTCTTTTCCGGCGATACAGAAAGGAGAATTCTACTTAGTAAGGGTTATAATCCCTAAGCGCGGCCGAAGGCCGCCTACGCAGAGAGAAGTTCTGCGCAAAAGTACATCCGGTCCCCTTTTTCGGCAACACAGAAAGGAGAATTCTACTTAGTAAGGGTTATAATCCCTAAGCGCGGCCGAAGGCCGCCTACGCAGAGAGAAGTTCTGCGCAAAAATTCTTCCGCCCTTCTTTTCCGGCAACACAGAAAGGAGAATTCTACTTAGTCAGGGTTATAGTCCCTAAGCGCGGCCGAAGGCCGCCTACGCAGAAAGAAGTTCTGCGCAAAAATACTTCCGGCCCCCTTTTGCGGCAACACAGAAAG
>NW_023484718.1:0-509 GCF_013731165.1 Rhagoletis pomonella | reverse complement strand
CTTTTCCGGCAACACAGAAAGGAGAATTCTACTTAGTAAGGGTTATAATCCCTAAGCGCGGCCGAAGGCCGCCTACTCAGAAAGAAGTTCGTTTTCATGTATGCGCTATTTCGGTTTTTGTCATATGCATTACTTCGGTTTTGAGTCGAAACTGTGCATGTATGCATTACTTCGGTTTTTCTCATATGCATTATTTCGGTTTTGAACCGAAACTGTGCATGTATGCATTACTTCGTTTTTCTCATATGCGTTATTTCGGTTTTCAAACGAAAGTGTGCATGTATGCATTATTTCGGGTTTTTCATATGCATTATTTCGGTTTTCAACCGAAACTGTGCATATATGCATTATTTCGGTTTTTTTCATATGCATTATTTCGGTTTTCAAACGAAAGAGTGCATATGCATAATTTCGGTTTTTCTAATATGCATTATTGCGGTTTTCAACCGAAACTGTGCATATATGCATTATTTCGGTTTTTGTTATATGCATTATTTCGGCTTTCAACC
>NW_023484717.1:0-1496 GCF_013731165.1 Rhagoletis pomonella | reverse complement strand
AACTTCACCTCTGGTGTGAGTAAGCTTTGGTCAACCGTGAGGTCACTGTCCAATCCGACGAAGCACGACGACAGAGTCGAAATTTCTTTCGGCGACCATGCTTCGTCGGACCCGGAGCGACGCGCGAGCTATTTTAGCCGGCAGTTCATACTGCATCCTCCGGTGGACAAAGCCAAGCCTGTGCCCCCCTTACTTTCACTTGCGGTGAAGTTCAGGTGGCCATCGGGAAGGCGAAAGCCTCCAAAGCCATGGGTCCCGACGGAATACGCATGCTGATGCTGAAAAATTTGGGTCCTGCGGGGGTAGCGTACCTAACGGAGGTCCTCAATTTGTCCATGGCCACTCTCATAATCCCAGACATCTGGAAGGTGGGGAGAGTGTTCCCACTGGTCAAACCGGGGAAAGCCGCCAACATAGGAGATTCTTATCGTCCGATAACACTCCTTTCCCCGGTAGCGAAGACACTAGAGGCCTTGCTACTCCCGTATTTCACAAACCACTTGACCCCATCGAAGCATCAGCATGGTGTCCGTAAAGTGCACAGTGCAACAACAGCACTTAACGCCATAAACACTCAGATAACTCGTGGCCTTAACCGTAAACGTCCCTGTGAGAAAAGATTCTAGTAGCATTGGACCTGTCAAAGGCTTTTGACACTGTCAGCCATTCCACGCTACTAGAAGATATAGAGGCTTCCTCTCTCCCACAGAGGCTCAAACGGTGGTCGGCAAATTATCTAAGTGGTCGACTCGTCGGTAATGTTTAGAGAAAAATCGAGCAATCTTAGGAAAATAAAACAGGGGGTTCCACAGGGTGGTGTCCTTTCCGCACTACTGTTTAACTTTTATATTTCAAAGCTCCCTCAACCACCAGAGGGAGTCTCGATTGTCTCTTACGCCGACGATTGCTCGATCATGGCGACTGGGAATGGAATTGGTGACCTGTGTTCGAAAGTAAACGGATATCTCTCTGAACTTTCTCGCTTCTTCACTGCAAAGTGTCTGGCCCTTTCCCCTACGAAATCCTCTGCGACCTTTTTCACAACCTGGACGAAGGAGGTCAGGCTACCGCTAGGAATTCACGTCGATGACACACCAATTCCGACGGTGAATAATCCCAAAATTCTCGGAGGAACATTCGACAGCCTGCTCTCCTTCTCTGCGCACGCAACCGTCAATAAAGTACAGAGCCGCAACAAAGTCCTCAAGTCGCTAGCCGGCAGTACTTGGGGCAAAGACAAAGAAACGTTGCTGGCAACTTACAAGGCAATAGGCCAGCCGATTTTAAACTACGCAGCACCAGTGTGGTCGCCGGGGACTAGTAGGACGCAGTGGACGAAGCTACAGACGGTACAAAATACAGCACTTAGGACAGTCACTGGATGCCTCCTGATGTCACCAGAACACCACCTCCACGATGAGGCGAAAATGCTCCCAATTAGGGAGCCCGACACGATGCTCTGCAAGCAGTTTCTTGCTGGGAGCCACAGATGTGGC
>NW_023484716.1:0-1497 GCF_013731165.1 Rhagoletis pomonella | reverse complement strand
CACGAAATTTTTGGGAATGAACTCGGATCCGGGGAATTTTCGATGACAACACTGGTAAAAACGGCCAGTTGTTGTCTTTTATACAAGTAAGCAAACGAAGCAGTCGAGTTTCGCGTACGCGGTAGCCGAGTGGGGAGAGTTGCGAGCTACAAGCCTGTAGTTGCCAGGTTCGATACTCGGTTGGAGCGATTGCGAAAAATTTTTTGTTTTTATTATTTATTTTATTTTTTTTTATTTTTTTTTATTTATATATTTAATTTTACTTTATTTTATTTTCATTTGCTTTATTTTATATCACATTTCTTATTTTACTATTAGTTAATTTTAATTTTTAGAGATGAATTTTGTTAAAAATTTAACAACAACTAACTGAAAGTAACGTAAAAAAAATATAGAACTTATAAAAAAAAGAATGAAAAAGAAATAAAAAAGTATACTGGCCGTGGGACTCGAACCCACGACCTTGCGGCTGGTTTATTCGCATTACTGCCGTCTGTAAGGGTAAACTTTTAATTTGCATTTATGCTTATTAATTCAAATTAATTTTCTCCGTCTGTCTACCATATAAGGCACATACCTCCTTTTTCAGTCAGTTGCCCTGATAATTTTTTATTTTATTTTGTTCAGGACGCATTGAGATTGCAGTCGAAGGACATTGCCAACTTTTTATATTGAAACGCTTCACTGTGCAGCGATGACAGCAGCAAAAAACTGATTTTGTTTTATTCCCAATTATTTTTTCCTGGCGTATTCTGTACCACATTTTATACTCAGTTTGATTTTGATTTATTGTATTTTATTGAAAATACTTAAGAGCCCTCTAAAGTGGTGAGCGAAAACATTCGTAAGTGAAATAAAATCGAAGTGCAGAACGTACGGTGGCGAGTGTGTAAAAATAAGTATGTATGCAAAATAGGTAGCCAAGCGGCCCACAACACAAGCGTAATCGAACGCACGAGCGAGCGTGCACGAAAGGCCCAAACTGCGCCGACAATCACTCAAGCAACGCAAGCAAAAATGAAGCAGCTGCAACAACAACAAAACCGGCATGAATTAAGTACAGTGTTGTTTCCTCTTTTTTTTTAACTTAAAAAATGTATTAATGGGCCGCAGGGTTAAAATTATAATAAATTTGCTTTATTGGCAGGTCTCAGTGCACAAGTACAAGCATAAGATGCAAGCGTAAGTTCAATCTCATGCAAAGTCGGCGGCAACTACATATGTACATACATACAATGCACGCTGCGCCCCCGCGCTTGCACGCTTGACGACGACGCCTGAATTGCCCTCATTGTCGCCTCACCTGTGCTGCTCTCTGCTAACGCTCACTGCTTGCCACCGCCATATGGTGCAAAAGGTAAAGGCGAGGAAGAGGTAGAGGTGGAGAGAGTCGAGTGCTGATGCAGTGGTTCTGGCTGTTGTTGCTCCTGCTGATCGGTCAAAGTAAAAGGCTTTAGCTGCTGTGCCTTGATTGGTTGCTGGTTGCTGTTGCCGCCA
>NW_023484715.1:0-1497 GCF_013731165.1 Rhagoletis pomonella | reverse complement strand
CAAAATTCCTTGGACACACACACGAAATAATGGCAATTTTTTTCTTTACCGTTTTCTTGAGAGCTGCATACCAGCCTTAAAGCCCATATTTGAAGATAGTTAGTCTAAAAGAAGTATTTTGTTCCTTGAATACGATTTTGTTGTTCGCACGGTATAAATAACAACGTTTTATCGCTGGAATTTTCAAATATCTTCAGTCGAATTGAGCGGAAAATTTGCCAGCTTAATGCGCAAGGAATGTTTCTACCTCTGGATATTAATTTTTCTCAAAGTGAAAAAATTGTATATGTTTTCCAAAGCTATACGCTTTTTACTTTAAATCAGGGATTCCTTTTGCCAAGGTCAGGTTTGGCATGGAAGCCAAATGACTCTCCAATATTTCTGGTGGGCATCTGGATCAACTATATCGTTTAACTGTGGAGGTGGTGGTAAAATTCACCCCCTCTTTAAATTTTTTGGTTCTTGTGAATAATAAAAGACTTGTGAAATAAGGTGGGACTTTTGTTGATTTTAAAAGAAAAAATAAAATTTTGTATTTATTTTAACTTAAAAATCTAGTAGCTTAGTTTAAAAGAAAATATAATTATAAAATGGCCAATTTGTATTCAAATTTCTAACTAAAATTCGAAGGGGTAAAATTTACCACCAGGCCATAGACTATGTCCAAAAAATTCACCTCCATAGTTAAAGGATATTGAAGTTTTTTTCATTTTTCCATTCTTCTTACAAAATTTTTAATTTTTGTAAAATGCTAAAAACGCATTTCGTGCCATAGACTGGGCTGTGGTTTAGCGATTTATTTCTTCACCCTAAGTACCAAACCTGTGTTTATTATTAATTGTGAACTTTTACTTGTGACAGAGAGATTTAAATACATTTCAATTTTACGGTAAGTCATGCTGTTCCTGGTAGCTAACCTTTAGATATGTCATTTGCACTTTTGGGGATTGTATAGAGCCAATAAGCTTATTTCCATAGTCGTCGGGATTTTTTAAGGAAAATCTTATTATATTCTGCTGTCCGACTACTTCAGCAGTTATTTAACTACCTTCCATGCACAAAAATTCATTCCTTTTATATTTTCGGGCTCTTCTTCAGATAATTCAATGCCACGGGATATTATGGGCCATAATATAACTAGGGAAAATAATAAAACGGTTTTGATTATGAAAATAGCTTCTAGCTTCTATGTGTTTAGGTTTTTACCACACCGTCATTTGTGTAGTTTTCTGTTGAAAATATTTGACACTGGGGCAGGTGGAAACTGAATAGTTCATTTTGCACATATAATTATTTACTATTGTTTGTGATAACGGTAGTTAAAATTATAAAGGAACATCAACTTAACAAATGAAAATACTTATAAACTAAAGGCTTTTATAATCGCATACAGCAAAAAGTTTCACCCTACTTTCATAGAGCGAAAATGAGGAAAAACATATTGCACATATAATTCTTTTACTGGGGTATGTTATACAAATGCGAGTAGAATATTGT
>NW_023484714.1:0-1497 GCF_013731165.1 Rhagoletis pomonella | reverse complement strand
AAAAATTCTTGGAGTTATAAAAACTTTGGTTATGTAAATAAAAAAAAGTAATTATAATAATAATGAAGCACAATTAACAAACATTGCCGTTGACGACGAAAGTCAGGAATAATACATATTCTAGTGCTTATCATAACTATACCACACCCACATAATGACAAGTTTTGACAACTTAATTTATTACTATTTAATCTTAATTATTTTTTCATAAAAATGTACTATGCTCTTTAACAAAAAAACATATCAATCCAAGTTTCAAACTTTGTGCAATATTTGAAAAAACACCAACAAACTTTCGCAAAAATTTCGATTTTCTTAATTAGGCTTCTTAGAAAAATATGGGGTATGCAGTTTTGTAGCCCATTAAATTTTAGTAAAATAAAGTTCAAGTTTGAAGTACCTAGATGGCTTTTCGTTGATTTTTGGCATTTTTTTGGTTGACGATGTCAGTAATTTTCTGCCATACGAAGTATGTTCGATGATTCTTTTATATGGAGAATATGAGCAACACCTTCACCAAAAAAAAGGTCCAAAAATCTTTTTGTTTTAATAGAACTGAATGGGCAACAAAACTGCATACTCAATATCTTTGTAAAAAACCTAATTAAAGGCATCGACATTTTTTCGAAAGTTTATTGAGTTTTTTTTTTAAATATTGCACATTTTTGACAACGTACAAACGACATTTTTATGAAAAAAGTAATTAAGATTAATAATAATGAAATACGGACTGTTTTTATGAAACAATTACCTGTTTTATAAAATTATTTTAAAATGTATTTGTTATTGGGAACTGAAAGTAAAAATAAAAATATAAAGCGAAATATTTTTAACAAATTTGTAATCGCTTTAAGTACAAACAAAAAATTTTCATATGTTAAGATTTTTTAAATAATTCGCTTACAATGTTGGCGCTTTGAGTTTTTGGTAAATGACTTTAGATTCGCAATCAGCAACCCAGAAAACCCGCAGATACCCAGTTACATAGAAATCTACCGATTTTTTTAAATTTTCGTCCGCCATATTGGATCCGCCATTTTGAATTTTTGGTAAATGACTTTAGATATGTAATCAGCGACCCAGAAAACCCCCAGATACCCAGTTTCATAGAAATCTACCGATTTTTTTTTAATTTTCGTCCGCCATATTGGATCTGCCATTTTGAATTCTTGATAAGTGACTTCAGATTCGTAATCAGTGACCCAAAAATCCCCTAGGTAAGAAGTGGTGTAAAGATCCATCAACGAGTATTTGGTTAAATAGTTTCGTCCAGCTAGATTTGCGATCCGAACCGCTGTGCAATGTTGACTATTTCAGGTAAGCATTTATCTAGTGTTAATCAAGAAATTACAGACAAAGTTTGCGTAAAATCTCCTGAGGGCAATATCAATACATTCCCGAATGGTTGAACGTTTCCATGCAAATCCCGCGACAATGCATGAAGGACCTCAAGCAATTTTTTATGTGCCATCGTGCACTGATCTCAAATAATTAGTT
>NW_023484713.1:0-1497 GCF_013731165.1 Rhagoletis pomonella | reverse complement strand
GATATGTTCTTCCCCAACTTTGACTATCTCGGGTGAAAAAAAAATGTACTGAGCTATAACTTTGCATTACATAAAAAAATTTCTCATTTCATAAAGATTTCAGAAAGGTGCCACACTTACTGTTTTGAATAGAAAAAAAAAAGTTATAGCTGCTGTTGTGGGTAAAGGACTGAGACACGCTAGAATGTATTTAATAGATTTAAATTGAATTTGCTCTTGTTACCGTCAAATGACATGCTAAATAGTACAAAGGTACATTATTACCTGCTCCTGATATTATTTTGTGTTACTTACCGGAATAAGTGAAAGTGGATTTTGTGAAATTGGACCCTTCGAACATTGTGTTATTAATACTATGACAGAGAACACGCAGTATACGTCGCATAAATATGCGGATATTCACCTAATTTACGGTGAAGCTTGCTGTAATGCCAGAGCTGCTCAAAGACTCTATGCAGAGCGATACCCCAATCGTCGACATCCGGGTCGTGAAGTATTCGCCCGGACCCATTGAGAAATATATGAAGGTAAGTGATCCTTTCTTGTTTGCTTGCTTGTTAACTATCATTTTTTACTTTTTTAAGGTCGCATACCTGGAAGGCGTGGCGGCGAAACAGGACGTCCTGCAACGGTAGATGTTGAAGCTGTGTTAGAGGAAGTGGAACTAGGTCCATCGACTTCAGTGAGAATGATGGAAAGACGGACGGGAATACCAAAAACTACAGTTCACAAAGCTTTAAAAGACCATCGATTTCATCCCTACCACATTCAACGTGTTCAAGCTCTACAGGAAAGAGATTACATGTCGAGGGTTAGATTTTGCCGTGAAATGTTGCGAATGCATGCATCAGACCCCAAATTTTTTAATAAAATAATTTGGAGCAATGAATCATCATGCAAACGTGATGGTTATTTTAATTTTCATAGCCTTCACAGTTGGCAGATAGACAATCCTCACGAAATGAGAGAAGATCATTCGCAGTACCAGTACAAAATAAATTTATGGTGCGGTATTTTTAATTGTCAGATATTGGGACCTGTGGAACTGCCGCCAACGCTCAACTCTCACAGTTATTTAGAGTTCCTTCAGGAACGGCTTCCAACTCTTTTGGAAGATGTACCCTTAAACCTGCGGCGAAGACTATGGCTGCCAAATTGACGGGTGCCCTGCTCACTACATGCGTGAAGTAAGAGCTCATTTAGACGAAACTTAACCTCGCCGATGGATTGGACGATACGGGCCAATCACGTAGCCCGCTCGATCGCCAGACCTCAATCCATTAGATTTTTTCTACTGGGGCTGTCTTAAGGACAAAATTTATTCAAAAACAATTCAAAACGAAGAGCATTTGCGGGAACAAATAAATGGAGCTGCTGCTGAGATAGCCCAATTGAGTTTAAGATCTCTAAAAGCGTCTTTTCTTAAAAGGTGCCGAGCTTGTATTAGAGTAGAAGGTCGCCAATTTGAGCATATTTTATCAATAAATGAATAAATTT
>NW_023484712.1:0-1498 GCF_013731165.1 Rhagoletis pomonella | reverse complement strand
ATTTCTAATATTGAATTACAATTTTGTCTTTCTAGTATTCTATATGGACCAATGTAGGGACTCTGATTTTTCTTTCTACTCTCTAGTTTTACTAGTACTAAGTCTCCTACATCAAAAGAACTTTTTATAATCTTCTTATCATATTCTAGTTTGGATTTTTCTTTTGCTGTATTTATTAAATTTTTAGCGTTATCTAATGCTCTCTTAATCCTAGTCCTAAGTTCGTTAACATAATTTTCTAAATCATAAACTTTAGTATTAGTGCATAATGCGTCTGTAGGCAGAGTTGGTAATTTGCCAAAAATCAACTGGTATGGAGAATAATTGTTATTTACATGAGGTGTGGTATTATACGCAAATGTATAATAGGGTATCCACTTGTCCCATTCTAAATCTTCAACAAAGTTTAACATATGTATATTCATTTAATACTCTGTGATTTCTTTCTAGCGTTCCTATAGATTGATGGTGATATGGTGCTGAAAATGTTTGATCTATTTTTAATAGTTTGCATACTTCATCCATTAATTCGTTTTTGAATTCAGTGCCTCTATCTGATTTTAATACTTTAAAGCAACCATATTTCAAAATAAACTTTTCTACAAGAGTTTTAGCTATATTTTTCGCTTCTTTTGTTTCCATAGGGTATGCTACGACATATTTTGTTAACTCGCACTGCATTGTTAATATATACCTATAATTATTAGAAATTCTTAATGGTCCTACTGTATCTATTTCTATTATTTCGAAGCTAGTACTTGGAGTGTTGGTGATATTCATTTCTTCTTTAATATGTTTCGTTTGCTTATTTCTCAAACATTTATCGCAATTTACAACGTAATCTCTAACCATTTTTTCTCATATTTTTCCAAACGTATCTTTGTTTGAGACTTAGTACAGTCTTTCGTATGCCTAAGTGTCCTGATAATGGTGAGTTGTGGAATTCTTCAATCAATTTATTTTGTAGTTTTTTATTTTTTATGTACTGCAAGGGTTTATACAAGATGATATTCAAGTTAAAGTTTTTATATTTTTTAGATTTTATTAATCTTTGGTATACCTCATCATAAATTCTTTTCATATATTCTACTGATATCAGTTTAAAAATTTCATCGTCGCTAGCTAATGCGAGATCTTTAATATTCTGCTTATGCATATAGATTATTAGCTTATCTAGAAACAAAACTTATTTTGCAAGATCATCACTAATATTCATATGATAGCTATTATTTATACATTCAATGGTACCGTTCAATTTATCATTATTTATTTTTGTATTTATACCGGTATTAGCTTTAAATTTTAATTTGTGCACATTTTTAATATCTTGTAATGAAGTACATTCCCATATGTTCGTATATTTTTGTTGTTGGGATATGTCTTTCTCATCTGAGTTGTTTTCAGTTGTTTTACCCTTTGCGTTCATTCCACGCGTAATTGCTAAGATTTTAGTTGGTTTGGTATAATCGTCTTCTATTGGAATCATGTTTTTTAGCAT
>NW_023484711.1:0-1498 GCF_013731165.1 Rhagoletis pomonella | reverse complement strand
TATAGTTCAAATAAAATTTTGTTAATAGGATAAAATTGAATACCTCGAAATTTACTTAAATGATAAAATGGAAGAATTGCTAAAATTGCAATTGATAAAACTAATGCAATTACTCCTCCTAGTTTATTAGGAATTGATCGAAGAATTGCGTAAGCAAATAAGAAATATCATTCTTGTTGAATATGAACTGGAGTAACTAATGCATTAGCTGGAATAAAATTATCTGTATCACCTAATAAATATGGATTAGTTAGTGTTAATATAATTAGACTTATAATTATTACAATAAATCCTACAATGTCCCTATAGGAAAAGTAGGGACGAAATGGAATTTTATCAATATTAGAATTTAGTCCAATTGGATTATTTGAACCTGTTTGATGAAGATATAATAAATGCATTAAAGTTATAGCTAATACAATAAAAGGTAAAATGAAATGAAATGAAAAAAATCGTGTTAATGTTGCGTTATTAACTGCAAATCCTCCTAATGAAATCCACATAATGAAAATGTGCAACTACATAATAAGTGTCGTGAAGGATAATATCAACTGATGAATTAGCTAAAACAACTCCTGTTAAACCTCCAACTGTAAATAGAAAAACAAATCCTAAAGTTCATAATATAGCTGGAGAATAATTTAATTAGTTCCATGCAGCTAGTCAGCTAAAAATTTTAATTCCTGTGGGTACAGCAATCATTATAGTTGCTGAAGTAAAATAGGCTCGTGTATCAACATCTATCGCTACTGTGAATATATGATGTGCTCGTACAATAAAACCAAGAAGGCCAATTGCTTTTATTGCATAAATTATACCTAATGAGACAAAAGTTTCCTTTTTTCCGGATTCTTGACTAATAATGTGAGAAATTATTCCAAATCTAGGTAAAATTAAAATATAAACTTCTGGGTGGCCAAAAAATCAAAATAAGTGTTGATATAAGATATAAGGTCATAGAATGAAGTATTTAAATTTCCATCTGTTAAAAGTATTATATTAGCTCTTGCTAATACTGGTAAAGACAATAGCAATAATAATGCAGTTAATACAAATAAAGGTATTCGATCAAATGTAATTCCAATTGATCGTACATTAATTACTGTTTTAATAAAATTAACTGCCCCTAGAATAGAAGAAATTCCTGCTAAGTGTAGAGAAAAAATAGCAAAGTCAACAGACGCCCCTCCATGAGCAATAACATATGAAAGAGGGGGCGATGCCCCTCCATGAGCAATAACAGATGAAAGAGGGGGGTAAACTGTTCAACCTGTTCCAGCTCCATTTTCTACTATACTACTAACTAGTAGTACTGTAAGAGAAGGGGGTAGTAGTCAAAAACTTATATTGTTTATTCGAGCAAATGCTATATCTGGTGCTCCTAATATTAAAGGTACTAATCAATTTCCAAATCCAACAATTATAATAGGTATTACTATAAAAAAAAATTATAACAAAAGCATGTTCTGTTACAATTACATTATAAACTTGATCATCG
>NW_023484710.1:1201-1498 GCF_013731165.1 Rhagoletis pomonella | reverse complement strand
GTTTTGCAATTTTGTAATCGAAGTCAAAATACACTTCTGTTTTTTTTGTAACGTCACGGCAGCGCGTATGTTTACTACATCTTTAAATCGCTACTACCAACAGTTGCAATTTTTATACCCGAGCGCACTTGTGCACAAGGGTATTATAACTTTGTTCACATAACGGTTGTTTGTAACAGGCAAAACGAATCGAGATAGATATAGACATGAAATGTATACATAAATGATCAGAATGAAAAGAGAAATCGATTAAGCGGTGACTGTCTGTCCGTCCGTCCGTCCGTCCGTCCGTCCGTC
>NW_023484710.1:0-1191 GCF_013731165.1 Rhagoletis pomonella | reverse complement strand
GTCCGTCCGTCCGTCCGTCCGTCCGTCCGTCTGTGCACACGATAACTCGAGTAAAAATTGATATATCTTAACGAAACTTGGTACGTGAACTTCTTTTGGGCGTGGGACGGATGGTATTGAAAATGGGCGAAATCGGATAATAACCACGCCTACCTCCCATATAACGGTAATTTTAAGAAATACGAAAACTGCGATATTTTAGTAACTACTGAAGCTAATTCACTCAAAATTGATACTTAGAATGAGTTTCAGACGGAAAACATGAATATTATAAATTTTTGGAAAATGGGCGTAGCCACGCCCACTTATGGTTACATGTGTATATCTTGGTAACCGCTGCACCAATTTCTTCCAAACTTGGCACAGTTGTTGGCCTTAGTACAGCTTACTAAACGGCTGAAAATTTTAAAAATCGGACAATAACCACGCCTACCTCCCATATAACGGTAATTTTCAGAAAAACGAAAACTGCGATATTTTAGTAACTACTGAAGATAATTCACTCAAAATTGATATTTGCAATGAGTTTTAGACGAAAAATAAGAATATTACAAAATTTTGGCAAATGGGCGTAGCCACGCCCACTTATGGTTACATGTGTATATCTTGGTAACCGCTACACCAATTTCTTCCAAACTTGGCACAGTTGTTGGTCCTGGTACAGCATACCAACTGGCCGAAAATTTCTAAAATCGGACAATAACCACGCCCACATCCCATATAACGGTAATTTCGATAAATACGAAATCCTCGATAAATCAGTAAATATTGAAGCTAATTTATTCAAAATTGATGATTGCAACAATTCTTTACCAAGAAATACGTTTATGACGAAATTTTGGAAAATGGGCGTAGCACCGCCCACTTGTGATCACATATATGTATCTCGCTAACCGTTCTAGCAATTTGTACCAATCTCGGTATGGTTATTGTGCTTGCCACATAAAAGCAAACCGTTGAAAATTGTTGAAATCGGACTAAAATTGAGGCCGCTTTTCATATAACGGTAAATTTCAGATATGCTTGAAACTGCAATATTTCGAAATTTAAGGACGCTAGGTTACTTAAAATGTATACACCCCGGCTTACCATCTAGCGGTAGGTTTCGGAAAGGTGAAAAAACATATATTTAATACTTGCGCCGGGTATTTAATGTTCGGCTCCGCCCGAACTTAGACTTTCTTACTTGTT
>NW_023484709.1:0-1498 GCF_013731165.1 Rhagoletis pomonella | reverse complement strand
TTAAATAAAAGCTCTGCGTACATTTTTAGCGCATAATCTCAAAAATGCCAAATTTTAAGTTGTGACTCTTTTGAAGACGGTGTGCGATATGTCGATTTTTCAGTTTGTCTAGTGATGTAGTATTTGCCCATGATACAAAAAAGAAGGTAGTTTCAATAAACAACTTTTGACGGATATTAAAATTTTTTGAAGTTTCATAAATTGTCAGTATTATCAACGGCCTTGCCACTTTGATAATATTAAAACAATAGATCGGAGTATTTTCTTTCCCATATTTTTACCAATGTGAGAATATTTCAAATCAAAACTCACAATCAGTACTTGATATTTTTTTACTTACGTGGTTTGCCCCTCTTTTATTAAAAATATATAAAATGTAAACTGTTACATTGTAATTATTCTTTTTATTTTATAATAAAAACCATTAGTGCATTATGTTGTTATTTTTTTCATTTTCTTATTTTGATATACAATTTTCGTTTCTTTAATCTTGCGATTTAATAATCGAATTCTAAAGAATGTTCTTCCCAAATAAAATCTTTTTATAATATTTTGGTCCAAATTTACTTTTAAATTTCTCATCAGATTTTGCAAAAATTTTGGCTTTGTGGTTAGCGAATCACCATTAATTTCAACAAATTTTGAATTCAAAATTTCCAATGTATGCAAAAAACTTGAATTAGGCTTGTACAGACCGGCCTCCGATAAACAGTTAACATACGTATAATTTTGATCACTTTCTACATGCGTCCTGAAGCCTAGTTTTGTCAACCCCATTTTCGAAGTTATGTAGCCGGCAAAATTTTCAAGTCCATCAGATTCCACATCTTTGAGTGGACTGATGAAATCTTCTGCTTCATGCTCTTCTGCGAGCTACTTAAAAAAATTAGAAATCAAATAAAAACGAAAGGGTAAGGAGTTTACCTCGAGTTCTTCTTCTGCGGATATTTCAATATCGTTAAGTGGTTTGAAATCATTTTCACTGAGCAACTCCTCTTCAAATTTTAACATTACTTCACTTGAAGACTCAACATTTGTTTCCGTGCTCAAAATAGTTTCTTTTCGCCCTAATAAAGTTCATGCATTCATTTTAGAATCTTCATGACAACAACAATAATTTCTTTAAGTGGTTAAAAAATTACATAAAAGGTATGATCGAAATCTGTACTTGAATTCGAGAGGTGACGGATGGTCATGCAGCCCTCCTTTCATATATGTTCAATAACTTCACTAAACTTCACTCATTTTCATACATTTTTGTTTACTTTTACAAAAAAAAAAAAATATTATCTCTGGTGATCAGGTAGCATGAATTTTATGAAATGTCATAATTTTATTAAAAGTCACATGGTTAGCAACAACAACGAATGTCATTAAATGGAACTACCTTCTTTTTTGTATCATGGTATTTGCCAAACATTTTGGATTCGTGTGTGTGATTAGACAGAACTTACGAAACATTTTTATTCAATGATGTTTTTGTTTTTAATTTCGTCTT
>NW_023484708.1:0-1498 GCF_013731165.1 Rhagoletis pomonella | reverse complement strand
AATTTTGTATCTTAATAAATTTGTTTCTAACAATTAAATACTCCATGCGCCGGCATTTGAACCTGCGACACACGGAATTATAGTCGACATCTCTACCTACTCGGATACGGCAGTCAAAAGCTTTTTCGCTTTTAAATTCATATTTTTCATATGTGACAATGAAATCAGTTGCACTCATGTGGAAATCAGTTCCACTAATGTGGAAATCGTAGAGCTTTTGTTTTATAAATATTGACACAGAATGCGAACGAAGCTTTTGCTTGATACAAATCTTGATGAAATTTCTTTACAAAAAATTTCTTTACAAAAAATTTATCAAGAAAACATAGAATTGGGCGGTTAGTCTGTATAAGAATTTTAGGAATAACCCGACCTACATACCGAGTAAATTTTTGGTCAGAATATTTATTTTCAAGGTATTGCCAAATATGAACCAAGTCGATGCAGCCGTTTAGTAGTTTAGTGAAATACATTGTAAAGAGATTTGTATGAAATTGTAAAACGTGACGTCGCAGATTTCTTAATTTTTTGGCACCAACAAAGAAAAGTTTTAATTTTTTTTAGCGAAAAACCTTCCACACAGAAATAAAAAAAGTTAAGTTTGTGGTTATATCAAGGCGAAATTTTGAGAACGGTCCGTTGCTAACTCTAAATATAAACAACGACGCACTGGAAAAACTTAACACGTTGAAATACCTAGGAATAATGATCGACGATAAACT
Source organism: Rhagoletis pomonella (assembly GCF_013731165.1). Taxonomy (NCBI): domain Eukaryota; kingdom Metazoa; phylum Arthropoda; class Insecta; order Diptera; family Tephritidae; genus Rhagoletis; species Rhagoletis pomonella. Next base: position 776 of record NW_023484708.1, on the reverse strand, counting down.
AAAAAAAAAAAAGGATTCTATATTTTCAATTAGAGCTCTAGCAATATGTACATCGGTGAAAACTGCATTTAACTCCATACATTAGCTTTTGCGTGATGCGCTTACAAACATACAGACAAACATACCAAAATTTTATATTTGGCTTCTGTTGATCTAATAAACACCCTATTAATTTTTCTTTAACATATTCTCAAATACTCTCGTTTGATTCCCATATGGCAACACTTAGTTTATATTATAAATTAAACTGAATTAAAGTTTTCAAACCCGCTTCAAGAATATTTCATTTATTTTACAAATTTTAATGAATACAAATTTTCAATCAGTTGGCAAATCCCCTAAAAATATTTTATCATTAAAATTTCCTAGCCTCTTTAGTTTGATGCCAATATTGCAATATTTAATTTATGCTATCAATTAAATTAAATTAAAGTTTTCAAATAGGTGGCAACCTTCCCCAAAAATATTTTCAGCTGTAAGCCTTTGTAAATTTCTTTCTTTTGACAGCCATATTGCAGTATTCACTTTACCGTATCAATTGACCTAAACTGAAATTTTAAACACAGGTCGCAACTCTCTAATTTCTTCTTCTATATTGGAAGCTAGATCTCTAGCGAAACATCGGTGAAAACTCTGCATTCAATTCCATGTTTTCGACTGATGTGCGTACAAATATACAGACAGACAGAGATTCAAAAATTGTTTATTTGGCTTCTGTAGCTTAAATAAAAACCCACCATATTAATTTTTCTTTAATATCTATAAGGTACAGACAT
>NW_023484707.1:0-1498 GCF_013731165.1 Rhagoletis pomonella | reverse complement strand
ATGAGCTAAACTTCCATCAGCTCACACCAGATCAGAAGATAGCATTGCAAGAAGTTGTTCAAGAGTTTCCTCCCTCGTTCGAAAAGCTAGGACTAGGTCAAACCAGTTTAGTGACTCACCATATAGACACGGGTGATGCAGTGCCAATTAAAAGCAAGCATTTTCCTCTTTCGCCACCCAGGCAGGCAGAAGCCTATAGCGAGATTGAAAGGCTACTCAAAATGGGAGTGATTGAGGAATCGAATTCACCGTGGTATAGTCCAGTGGTACTAGTCCGGAAACCAGGCAAGGTCAGGCTGTGCATTGATTCCAGGAAGGTGAACGCGGTCACAAAGAAGGACTCGTATCCGTTGCCCCACATAAATGGGCTGTTGAGCAGGTTAAAGGATACACACTTTATAAGTGGTATTGATTGAAGGATGCTTTCTTCCAAATCAAATTAACGGAATCGTCTAAGGAAAAGACGGCATTTGCAGTTCCAGGGAAGCCATTGTACCACTTTAAAGTAATGCCCTTTGGCTTGTGCAACGGTCCACAAACAATGAGTCGGCTGATGGATAAGGCTGTTCCTTCACGGTTACGAGAGAACGTCTTCGTCTACCCGGATGATCTGATGGTGTGCAGCTCAAACTTTGAAAACCAAACTTTGAAGACCATTTTGGCTGAAGGAAGTGGCGAAATGCTTACGGTATGCGGGACTTACAATCAACGTGAAGAAGAGCAAGTTCTGCCAGAAGGAAATTCGGTATCTCGGGTATTTGATAGGGAATGGTTGTTTGAAAGTAGACCCAGACCTGAGGCAGTTGAAGCATTTGGTAAACTTAAAGTTGCATTCTGTTCAGCGCCTGTCCTGGCACAACCCGATTTTACGAAAGAATTCGTAATTCAATGTGCACATGAGGAAGGAGCTGAGCATCCCATAGCTTTTGTATCGAAGAAGCTTAATAATGCTCAGCGGAATTATACGGCCACCGAGCTGGAATGCCTCGCAGCAATAGTTAGCGTTAAGCGTTTCAGATTGCCTTTTCGAATAATTACTGACCATTCAAGTCTCAAGTGGCTAATGACACAAAAAGACTTGAGTGGCAGGTTGGCAAGATGGTCGCTTCTATTGCAAAGATAAAACTTTAGGATAGAGCATCGCAAAGGTTCTTTAAATGTTGTGCCGGACACCCTTTCGCGTTTTGACGTGGACGAACTCTCTTCTTCCCCACCTCTAGAAATTGACTTGGCATCACCGGAATTCGACGGCGTAGAGTACTCGGAGCTTCGTGAAACAATTGAAAACAATCTCGAAGGGCTGCCCGATCTACGCATAGTCGACAATAGAGTTTACAAAAGAGTGATGTTTCGAAGAGGTGTGGAAGAGGAAGAGGATTCGCTCTGGCGTTTGTGGTTACCGGAAGGGCTGACGGTGCTCGCAATCAAATGTTCACACGATTCCAATGCCAGTTACCATGGAGGTTGGCAGAAAACTTTAGAGCGCGTTCGGCAGAAA
>NW_023484706.1:0-1498 GCF_013731165.1 Rhagoletis pomonella | reverse complement strand
TCGTTTCACAGTTGCTCTACAGAGTTCATCGTCTTCAGAAAATACAATATTACAAATGTCTTCACAAAAGTGACCCACATGTGCAAGCTGCAATATGATCGTTTCGACAAAGCCAGTGGCCGCTAACGCTTTGCCCAATTTGTGACATATATATGAGTCATAACTCTTTTTTGCTTGCATTCTTATTATATAATATTGCAGTCACATGTGTGTTTACATTACTGACCTTACTTACTAATTATGTGTAGACACACAACATACGTATCAAATTTCAAGTAAATCGAATCATAAATACGATTTTTTCAATTAGATAGGTCCCTGGTCCACTTCCCGGCAAAAAAGTATTATATATGTTAATCTTGGCAAAAAGCTACACACGTACAAAATTTCAAGCAAATCGAACCATAAATACAATTTTTTCGAATAGATCGATCCCTGGACCACTTCCGTAAAAAGTAGGTATCCTAAATGCTAATCTAAGCAAAGAGCTAATCGGTACAGGATACATTGCATATTAAAAGTATATTGCTTTTAGGAACTCGACACTTTGTACAAATACACAGCAACATGCAGTTTGGAACTGGCCCTAACTTTTACTCAGTAGAATTCTCCTTTCTGTGTTGCCGGAGAAGAGGTATGGAAGCCCCTCTTCTATTGTCAAGGGGTAATATAGTATTTTTGCGCAGAATTTCTTTCTGCGTAGGCGGTCTTTTGCCGTGCTTAGGGACTTTAATCCTTAATCCTTACTAAGTAGAATTGTCCTTTCTATTCAGTTGATGCTCCGTTTCTGCCACAGGTTGTGACTGGGCTCCGATCACGGCATTCATAACCCGGGAGTCGTGGTAGGTGGTGGCCGACTCTCTATGAATGTCGTTGATCGTCGGTATGTCGTCGGGTCCAGTGGTTGGTTGATATATGTCTGGACCGCGTCCTTATAAATGACGTGCCGCGGCGGAGGCTCCTCTAGCAGGGGTCTGTTAGGGTGTTCACTTCTGTGTAGGGATGCAAATTTTGGGGAGTAACATCGATGCATCGATGTTTCGATGCATCGGACAAATGAAAATCGAGGCTAAAATACATCGCCAGAAAAACATCGATATATCGATGGTTTCCGATGTTTCCAAATTTGTTAGGTTGTAGTCACATTGAAAGGAAAATTTAATACTTTTCAATTCATACTCTCTGTAATTCAATTAGAAAAATACTGACATGGATGTATTTCCCTGTATTTATTTACTATTCCTTTGCCCTTCCTATAAATATAATAAAAATGCATGCCGTCGTAAGTTCGCCGAGCCTAAAGTTCCAAGCCCCAAATTCGTTGAAATTTCAACGGGAACCCGGTCCTTTTTTTATGATTATGTACGCATTTTTAATATCGAAAGATAAGAGTATACACGGAATTTCTGAATTTTCCCCAAAAGAATAAGTAATAAAATTCATGGCCAGTCAAAAAATTTTAGGAGCATAATGGGTAAGTTGAATTCAAGTCTGAATC
>NW_023484705.1:0-1498 GCF_013731165.1 Rhagoletis pomonella | reverse complement strand
CTTACGCTTTCGTAGAAAGAAGGAAACACGCCAATTTTCACATCTATTGGCTGGGGAGCTTCAGACAGCTACTTCGACGATCATTCACCAAACACAGAGGAAAACCTATAAAGAAGAAATAAGCAAACTGAGTAATGGAAAACCAGTCTATAGTTCTAGCAAAATAGCAAACCTCAATCCCTTCTTAGATGAAAATGGCATAATAAGAGTGGGAGGTAGGCTAACAAACTTAGAGCTACCATATAATGCAAAGCATCCCATAATCTTACCAAAATCAAACTTGGCGGCATTAATTATTAAAGATGCTCATCAAGCAACCATACACGGAGGAAATCGGTTAACGGAAGCAGTCATCAGACGACAATACTGGGTAATCGGCCTAAAAAACGCAGTGAAACATTGTATACGTAACTGTGTCAAATGCATACGATTTAAACAAATTTCTGCAACGCAAATCACGAGTGATCTTCCATTAGTCAGAGTATCGACATCCAGTCCTTTTACATATACTGGAGTAGACTATGCCGGACCTTTTCAAAGGAGGTGTTCTAAAGGGCGAGGTCAAAAATCATTCAAAGGATACATCGCTGTATTTGTTTGCCTTTCGACCAAAGCCATACATTTGGAAGCAGTCAGCGATTTATCAACAGAAGCATTTCTGGCGGCACTAAGAAGATTTTTTGGCAGACGAGGGAAATCTCTACACATTTACTCCGACAATGGAACTAATTTCGTGGGTGCAAGCAGATGGCTCGACAACGACTTTAAAAAAGCAGTAACACAAAACTGTGAAGTTGCACCAATCTTAGCTAATGAAGCAATTACTTGGCATTTTATCCCCCCGGCAGGGTCACATTTTGGCGGAATGTGGGAGGCTGGTGTGAAAGGGATGAAATTTCACTTAAAAAGGGCAATCGGAGAAACAAAGCTGACGTTTGAGGAGATGGCAACCGTCCTAGCACAGATTGAGGCATCATTAAACTCACGTCCATTATATGCTTTAAATGACGAAAACGGAGTAGACGCTTTAACTCCAGGCCATTTTCTTATTGGGAGACCACTGATATCCATACCAAAACCAGAATCTGACATAAATATATCCACTTTAAACAAATGGAAGGTAATACAAAAAATCCAGCGTGATTTTTGGAAACGCTGGAAGGAGGAATACCTACACACACTTCAGCAAAGAAACAAGTGGAAAACATCACAGCAAAATTTAAAAGAAGGTGATGTAATCGTAAAGGATGAAAATACTCAACCAGCTAAATGGCCGCTTGGTAGAGTTATGGAATGTAATCCAGGACTGGATGGAAAAGTTCGTGTAGTAACGCTTAAACTACAGAAAAGTGTGCTGAAACGACCAATCCATAAATTATGTCCCCTAGTTACATCGTCAGGCAGCAATCAGGAAAAGTCAACGGATGAAACAAAAGCACGAGTATTGACTACATTAAGGCCAACTAAATCGCCAAAACACATGACAAATAAAAACATA
>NW_023484704.1:656-1499 GCF_013731165.1 Rhagoletis pomonella | reverse complement strand
ATCCCCATAAAGGACTTCACCACAGTTTTTTTACTGGATATACTGAGAGCGAGAGTATGTACAATGACTAAAAGCGCAGTTAGTCAACGACGTAGCGTAAACGTAGGTTGACGTACGAAGCAGCATATCAAATTTACTGTTGATAGAGAGAGAAAGAAGCAACGGCAACGTCACCGCCATGCGGTGGTGAGTTTTCGTTAACACGCAGATCCCATAAGATAGATCGTGTCTGCGTCAACCTACGTCTACGTTACGTCGTTAACTGTTTGAGCTTTAAGAGCGCGGTTACCCACGAACGTGTACGTAGCGTAGCGTAGAAGTACGTAGAAAGATATCAAGTATGCTGTTGATAGAAAGAGAGAGAGCAACGTCTACGTCACGGTCATGCGGTGGTGAGTTTTTAAGATAGATCGTGTCAACTGACACGTTCTACGTTTTTACGTCCGTGGGTAACTGCGCTTTAAGTTCTCTGTTGACATGAATTGGTGTAGTGCTCAATTCTCTCATTGAGCCTTTAAACAAATGTGTTATACCGAAATGAGTCGCAGCACTAAGAAGCACCAATAGTTCAGTTGAGTGATTTTCGTGGTTTATAGCAACAAACCATGTACAAACGATGAGAAAGCGATAGCATGCGAAGGCACACTAACACACTCACTTTTAGCTCACACTTGTTTATGGTGGCGCCCGCATGTCGCACGGTGTTGCGAAATGAAATTGTTTCTTCAGTACGAAATCTATACAAAAACTGTACTTTTCGACTGTAAATTGCAGCGACTTTTTAATTTGCTCATATATTTTTAACCGACTTCCAAAAAAGGAGGAGGTTATCAGTTCGTCGGA
>NW_023484704.1:0-556 GCF_013731165.1 Rhagoletis pomonella | reverse complement strand
TTTTTATATGAGAGTTGAAGTCGGTTTTTTTGCTAAAAATTACTTGTCTTATATTACGTTCAAATTGGCCCATTTAACTTGTTAAATTAACAAGTAATTTTTAGCAAAAAAAAACCGACTTCAACTCTCATATAAAAATATATATATATATATATATCTCATGATCCGCTGATCGGATCTTAACCAGATTAGTATGGGACCACCTCTGAGAGAATTATCGAAATCGGTTGACGTGGTCCAAAGTTATGCGGTAACATACATAAAAAAAAAATAAAAAAAATAAAAAAAAAAAATTAATATTCCGACGAACTGATAACCTCCTCCTTTTTTGGAAGTCGGTTAAAAAGAGCTTTTTGGAAAACACAATCGTCCACATTGAACAGTTGGAGTTAACCTTGACGGTTGTTTGATTACCAATAAAAACTTTAAACAAGTATTCAAAATCAAGTTTTTGTGTTTCAATTTGTTTTGTGCGATTGTCTGCTTCATGATATTAACGCATACGGATGACTTAGAGACTTCAAAATGTTTAGTTTGTATGCACTATTTATCTCTG
>NW_023484703.1:0-1499 GCF_013731165.1 Rhagoletis pomonella | reverse complement strand
TATAAAGAAATCGCACTTCTGGCTAGTATATTTCAGGACGAATGGATAAGGATTGAGCCACGAGCTTGTGTGAGCAAATCCAATTTAAGGCAGCCAATGTCAGTTACGCGGTTTTGCAGAATGACGATACGCGGTTTTGTACTTTAAACGACGATATATATATATATATATATATATATATTATATATAATATCATAAATTTGAAAGTTTGTATGTTTAGATGTTTGGGACTCCATCACGCGGAAACGGCTTAACGGATTTCCATGAAATTGCGCACAGGGATAGTTTATGATATAGATTGAACAATAGGCTACTATTTAAAAAGTTGCCACCTGTTAAAAAAGTTTAATTAAATTAATGTTCAAGCGGAAACGACTGGACGGATTTGCATAAAGTTTTGCACACAGATAGTTTATGACCTGGATTGAAAAATACGCTAATTTTTTAAGAGTTTCCGCCTGATAAAAAAGGTAAATTATATTAATAAATTCAATCAAATATTACAATACAGTTGTCAAACGAAAAAAGTTTAAGAGGACTTAATTCCGAACATATTTTTTAAGGGGGTTGCCACCTGTTTGAAAATGAAATTTTTCAAACAGATGATATATGACCTGGATTGAAAAATAAGGTACTTCCTTGACCGCTTTCCCGATAAGGACTAAATTTGGCATATTTACTTCGGATTTCCCAAGAATGATCTTAGACTGAAAATAAGTCCGATAAATCAAGAGGGCGTGGCCCCTCCAATTAGAATTTTATAATGCGTACATATTTCTGGAAGTACTTGTGAGTACTGCAGCTTGGTACGGAGATATGTATGTGAAATCAAATTCATACTTACGGAGAAAAATTGGAGTTTTTGGATAACCTCCCATACTAAGTGAAACTTTCATATTGCTTATCTCTTCAAATATTTGTGGTAGAGAACTCAAGCTTGGTATGAAGAAATGTATGTGTGTGAAACCTATCCCATTCTTATGGAGAAAAGTGAGAGTTATTGGACAAGGGGGCGTGGAAACTCTCGTGCAAATTGATTTTTTTACACCTCTGGAAGTGTTTATTGCAGAGGACTGGAACTTGGCTCCGAGTGTGTATACAAAACTAAATATCCATGCACATGAAAAAATTGGGGTTATTCAAAAAAGGGCGTGGTACCTCCCGTACTGGGGCTTGGTATTAGGATATATAAAACGAATTCCATACTGTTATAAGAAAGGGTGTGACACTGACAAATTGACTGATTCTTACCACATATCCCTCGAAGTGTTTGTGGAAGAATACTGGAACTTAGTGTGGAGTAATGTATTAACAATTTATCCATTGCTCATGGAAAATATGCGAGTTATTAGAAAAGGAGGCATACCTACTCCCATACATACCAAAATTTTCATAATACATATCGTCGTTTAAAGTACAAAACCACGTATCGTCATTCTGCAAAACCGCGCAACTGACATTTGCTGCCAAAAATTGGATTTGCTCACACAAGCTCTTGG
>NW_023484702.1:0-1499 GCF_013731165.1 Rhagoletis pomonella | reverse complement strand
GAAAAGTAAAGCACAAAAACAAACTAATACAAAAATAAAAGTATGTACGTACACGAAATTGTAAATATGTATGAAGTAAAATCTTTATTTGAAGAAAAAAATTAACACTAATTGTTAGCCAAAAAGTAGTAGTTTAGACTTATCTAAAAACAGCTTAATGGCACATAATAATAATTATCACTTTTAGATTAAGCTCAGCCAGAGGCCATTCACACAGCCATCAGCAAGTCCACAACAGTCCACCAGTAGTCAGCCATCCAGGCGGGCGTGCGGGCAATCAGCACTTTGGCCCTATAAGTAGTGTACAGTGAATTTGCATGTGTTCGCCCAATTGTATGAGTGTGTGTTTGTACATATGTATATAATTTGTCAGATAAGCCACCCAGCAAGAGCGACTTAACACATCCCTACGGGAAATGTATCTAACTATAAGCTAACTTTAAGTTGATTAGGAAGGAACTAAAGGCCACTATTATTTGTATATTTCCTTTGAGGAAATCTAACTATATTTGTATGGCGATGGCTGCGAAATAGTCAGGGTGGTTAGCTCTGTATTTGATGTAACTAACTTTTAACTAACTAATTTGGACATAAAATATCAATAGGAAAAACCAAATATTTCTTATTTTTGTATACTTTTATATTTATTTATTTATTTATTTACTTAATTTTATTATATTTCATATATGTTTACATATTCTGCTGTAGGTGGTCCCATATTCGAACTCCATCGGACAGAACTTCCAAGTGATAATATGAAATTTCGATCTTTCTTTTATTTTTCCTCAATTCGAAAAAGTATTTGTGAAGTGCAGGATATTTAAATAGAAACGCGTCTACATTACCTGCCAACGAGTTTCAACTCAACCTTACGTAGATAACTACAAGTTATATATTTTATAGAAATTCCGAAAAAAATAATATTTGATTGAAAAGAGACAACTACATATAGTATAATATAATAGCGAATTCCATGTAAAATAAAGAGAAAGCTGCTCACACGTGAAACGATTATGCGTTAGATTTCTCCAGGAGCCCTGTGTAAAATGATGGAAAGTTCTTGAATTTCTCACACGAACTTTTTGTAGTACTAGGCATTAGTTAACAGATATGGTTCTTACTGGGCAGTCACTTGGCCGACAGCGGCTGCTCGTATCGAATGCTCGAGTAGTTAGTACAACCAATAACAACAAACACATTTAATTTTGTTGATAGGTGAGCAACACACCAATGATTGTCGACAGAGTTTTATTAAAGAGGGGAGGGTGGAGCACACATGCAAACAAGAATGCTCATATGTATGTATACATATACATACTCAAAATTTGAAGGTTCTCGTACATATATACTAGGGATGTGGCGAATGTCGAATTTTAGACATCCGCGGATTCGGATGCGGATGTGTAAAGGCTAACATCCGCGGATGCGGATGCCAATGCAGAAATTAAGTCATTTTACCAAAAAATTTAGGTAAGTAAATTAGGTGATTTAGACAAATA
>NW_023484701.1:0-1499 GCF_013731165.1 Rhagoletis pomonella | reverse complement strand
CCGTGTTAAATTCGTACTAGAAGCGCACTAGTTCAGGGCTAGAGATTTTCCCCACATGGCACTTGTCCCCAGACAAAACCGTAAAGTAAGTCGGAAATTATGATAGGGTTGAATGGGCTATTATGCCTTTCCAACCCTACATATCGTCGCCTCAGAAAACGGATGACGAATGTGCAAAATCACGATTTTGGGATTTTGATGCAGATTTACTAAGTTGGACATGCTCTTTCGATTTCTGCAATCCATTTTTTTATATCTCCATTAGTTTTTGAGATATTTCGTGCGCATTTTGTCGTATGTTACATAATATTAATGATTGGGTATGCCTTTTGTTGTATGTGCTGAAAATGCGTCACATACGACAAATTCCCATACAAACGTACCTTTTTTTTTTAATCATAAAACGTATGTCGTATGTGGCACATACGACAAATTCCCATACAAATGTAATCTTTTTTTAATCATAAAACATTTGTCGTATGTATCGCAAAACTTTGAACTTACGACAATTGGATGGTCCTCTACTATAACGATACAATTAAAATTGAAAATTAAACTAACTAATTTTTAAATTTTAGCTTGCACTGAGTCTCCAATGAAATGAAAGAGATAAAAATGTACAAAAGACTGAATTTAAGTATTGTTTTTTGTTTTTATATAAAGAAAACGTATGTTCGTAACATATTTACAGCATAAGAGATGTACAGATTTTTTTTATTAAATACATGATTATGTTTTGTTATGTTTTTTCTAATAAGTAATCATTATTTAATAAATATGTCTGTTTTTTTTTCATCAAATTATACCATCATCGTTGAAATAGATACTTTACTATTGTCGTATGTTCTGTGGACAAAACAAAGTGGTGAGTAAACGCTACTTACGACAAATGTATACGGAATGAAAAGTAAATTTTCTCATTAACGTTAAGAGATATTAAATGTAAAAATATGGGAAATCAAAACTAATAACACCAACTACGTCTCCTTCAAAAGTTACAAAAATCTACCGTACAGTTTCGGATTAATTCGACCTTAAACTTCAAAGTCAATTTTCCCAAAACCGTGTTTTGTAACATTCGACATCCGTTTTCTGAGACGACGATATCTCCGGAACTTGTTGGAATCTTTCTCGCCCAACTACAAACAGTGAAGGGACATTCTTGCCCCCTGCTTTCTCAGATTTTTACAGCCTGCCTAACTCACTCGTACAGTGGATAAAGTCGAAGCTGGTCTTTCTGCCAAAGGGGCACAGCTGGTCATGTGAAAACGAAAGATTTCCGGCCTCTAAGCCTCACTTCGTCCCTTCTAAAAACTCTAGAGATACTCATTGATGAATATATTTGGCGGAATATAAAAATGGCAATCTCTCCTCTAACCAAGATTCATATTCCAAGGGCGAATCATTAGAGATCGAGCTTCACGAAATCGTTTTGACGATTGAAAACGGGTTGGACATAATGAAAACCCGCTGGGAGTTTTCCTTGATATCAAATTCAA
>NW_023484700.1:0-1499 GCF_013731165.1 Rhagoletis pomonella | reverse complement strand
GCAGAGAAAAATACTCCTGGTGCAACCGAGAGAAAGGACGGTGCTAGAAAATGCTTTAGTTGCGGAAAACCAGGCCACTTCGCACGCGAATGTAAGACGGGTTCCAACAGGTCAAACAGTTCAGCAGTACGTAAACGCAGGAGTGAGGATGACGAGCCCGACTCCGAGCAGTCGTTAAACTAAAACGAGCCAGCAGCAAGGGGCGCACGCTGGCTCCCGCAATTGAATGCCCCATAATCTCCGTCTCGCGAATTGGCAGGAAAGCGAGCAACGTTACTGTTGGGGGATATGTGGACGGACATGAGCGAGTACTAACTGTGGATACGGGCGCATCACATTCCATCATTCGATTTGATTTGGTCACTAAAGAGGTAAGGCCATTACCTGGAGCAAGGTTGCGGACAGCAACTGGTGAGGACACCCAAGTTGTAGGAGAGGTAACATGCAAAGTCGCAATAGGGAATGTGACGGTGTTACACAAGTTCATAGTCGCGGCGATTATGGATGAAGTCATCATTGGATTAGACTTTTCATTTGATCAAGGTATGAAGATCGACATGAAGAACAGGATAATGAAGTACGAAAACATGGAAGTGCCCCTTAGGTTTGGGTATGATGGTCCGTACAGCAGCAAGCGAGTGATCCTAGAGGAAAGCGAGTAGATTCCACCGAAGTCAGAAGCAGTTGTGTGGGCAAAGATTGATGGAGATTGTGGGACAAACAAATTGTGGGTTGTTGAAGCAACAAAAAATTCTACACCGGACGTACTTATTGGTAAAACCCTGGCTAAGACGCAAAGGGATGGACGCATCCCAGTTCGAGTGCTCAATGAGTTCAAATCACCAGTAAAACTCCGAAGAGGAACTGTACTGGGGCAATGTCGAGAGGTAGAGGCAATCTTCAACTGCGAAAAATTTCCTGAAAGCGATTCCATTGGCGAGAATGACATTGCGGAAGACATTAATGCATGGACGGAAGGGTTGGAAAAAAAATACCAGCATAAGGCTAAGGAACTTCTTCGAAGATACTCCAACATATTCCACAAGGATGGCGACAAACCAGGCAGGACCAACGTCGTGAAACATCGCATTGATGCAAGGCCAATCCGTCAAGCTCCTCGGAGTGTTCCACTTGCCAAACGTGAAACTGTTAGCCAAATAATAAAAGAAATGCGCGAGAGTGGTGTGATTGAACCATCAGCGAGTCCATGGAGTTCGCCGGTAGTACTTGTGAAGAAGAATGGTGGTCAAATGCGGTTCTGCGTAGACTACCGGAAACTAAACGATGTGACGAAAAAAAGACAGCTATCCTCTTCCCAGGATCGATGACACTCTGGACTCGTTGACTGGAACAAAGTGGTTCTCAACACTCGACCTTAAGAGCGGTTATTGGCAAGTGGAGGTAAGTGGCGAGGATAAGGAAAAGACAGCTCTCAGCGTTGGAGACTGTCTGTGGCAATTCATGGTGATGCCCTTTGGATTATGCAACGCTCCTGCCAC
>NW_023484699.1:0-1499 GCF_013731165.1 Rhagoletis pomonella | reverse complement strand
GGGAGATATTCGTTCTGTGGGAGCTCATCGACATCGCGACGCTTGCGATATTTCAAGCGACGAACGACTTTGTAACGGTAGCCATCATCAGCCAATTCAGTCTTTACTTCAGCAGCGGGTTCACTAACTTCTTCGACAACTGTTTCTTGGGCCTCTTCCGCAGGTGGGAGATATTCATTCTGTGGGAGCTCATCGACATCGCGACGCTTGCGGTATTTCAGGCGACGGACAACTTTGTAACGGTAACCATCATCAGCCAATTCAGTCTTTACTTCAGCAGCGGGTTCACTAACTTCTTCAACAGCAGTTTCGTGGCCTTCTTCGGCAGGTGGAAGATATTCGTTCTGTGGGAGCTCATCGACATCGCGACGCTTGCGGTATTTCAAGCGACGAACGACTTTGTAACGGTACCCATCATCAGCCAATTCAGTCTTTACTTCAGCAGCGGGTTCAGTGGCTTCCTCCACAGCGATCACTTGGGCTTCTGCGGGCTTAACTTCATCGGCTGGTTCCGCGGCTTCAATCACTTCACTTTCTTGAGCTACTTCTGTGGCTGGTAGGTATTCGTTTTGGGGTAGTTCATTTACATCACGACGATGACGGTATTTGAGTCGATGTACAGACTTGTAACGGTATCCATCATTAGCGAGTAGTGTTTGCTCGTCGACCGCATCTGCAGATGGTGGTGGTAAATATTCCTGTACAGGCAAACTGTTATCCACAACGGGTGGCAGGTAGTCGGCCGGCAATGTAGCCGCTCCAACAACTGCTATCACAGCAAATGCAATCACTAGGAATCTCTGCAATGGAAAATGTTTCTGTTTTATAAATGGCTGATGGTAAATCATCGTTTTGTCTATCCTTTGACAAAACGGGTCCTATCTTTTGTATATTTTTCTATGAATTGTATGAATTTGCTTACCATTATTGCTGGTTAACACTAACTTGATGATTGAAGGTAAGAATTTGTTATGCTTCAATTGCAAAAAGTACATGTTATTTATACTCGAAAAATAGTTTATGTAAATTTAAATATAATTACCAGAAATAAGCGAATAAATAATTGTCTTCCAATGGATATATTACGCAGCGTAATTACGAGTACTTATTATTATTTTTTTCTTCCGTATAATATGGACTCATCTTTGATGAAGTGAAGCTTCAGCGTTTTGAAATTTTACTTTATTTGCGATACATTTGTTGCTAGCATTAATTTCATAATTTAATTATAGTACTACGTCAGAGCGCCCACTGATCGGTTATGGCAGGAAAAAAAATAAAAAATCGAAAGTACGCAAATAATTAGGTTTACCGGTCTTTAACACGTTGTTGTTGGTTTCAGTATGCTGCAGCTGTTGGTGGCAACGTCGAATGTCGAACGATCATTTCTTTAACTATTTGGTTAGTGTTGATCAATTTGTGTACATACATACGTGCACACATAACTCGTCAACAGTTCCAATTTTGATTTTGGTTTTTTTTTTGTTTTTTTTTTTTTT
>NW_023484698.1:0-1499 GCF_013731165.1 Rhagoletis pomonella | reverse complement strand
CTGTCTTACAAACTTTTATACTCCTTTGACCTCTTTGTTTTTTTTTTTTGCATGAAAAGTCACAATTAAGGCTTGCGTCGGATATAATTAATGTACAAATTGAGGCTTATTAAATTTTTTAAATTCAGTTGAGCTTTTGCTTCTTCAAAAATAAACTCAAACAGACCCATTTTGGTGGGAGTTAACGGATTATTACTTCATTTTACTACAGCCCCTCGTATAAGGGAATTTTCTTTGAAGTCGCTTTCTACTTAAAGCGATGTGTATAAGAATTTGATTTTTGACTAAAAAGTACATACTCTAACCCACTGTTAAATAAAATTGTGATGAAGCTGAGTAAATCTCCCTGAAATTGTTCCTAGTTTCCATTTTCGAAAAAATGTAGAAAAAGATTCCCCACTAAAAACTGTGTGCGACTACACCTCTGCCTTGTTGAAATTTCTGCGGTCGCCAATCGTCAGCTTCTCGTCATCGAATACGGAAACTTTATCAAGCCTTAAATATATCGTGGCGGAGTCTATATACTTCACATAATTTTTTACTTTCAATTTATGTAAAACAAGATTTTAAATGTTTTGCTGTGACTAATAAATTTTAACATAATATTTGCAGCTTTTCAACACACTTCGGCAGCGTAATCGAGACCGACCCAAAAGTAAGTGAAAAAAATTTGAGTAGCGACGTAAAAGAGTGAGCAATAAAAAGTGGCTGATAAGAAAAAAAGAAATAAATCCCACCAAGTAAAACCATTAAAAAGCAAAAGTAGTGGAAACGTGAAGTTTGGAAAAAATTAGAATGGCAAAAGTTGCACTAAATTAACAAAAAAAAAAATAATAATAAATACCAGATCAATAAAAAAATCCTTAAACTGTCAGTTTTGTATCACACCATTAACTACAACGCTGTGTTAGCAATTTCGCGCAAAAGAAAATTTTGTCCGAACAGCAAAAATTGCGTGGAAATATATTTTACGCAAAATCAGCGTAAAATAAACAGCAGAAAAAAAAAGAAAAAATTGTGCAACAAAAAATTCTGCAAATATTTTGATTGAAAAGTGAAAAGTGACCGACAGACAGACGACTATTTAATAGCATTTTGTGTGTGTGGTTCTGTATGCAGCTCATAAGCGCCGGTTCAACGTCTTGTTTGTTGTTGGTTAATTGCTAATGTGCAGCAGCGCGCCTCAACAGCACCAGCGCCAACGGCTAAACCGACAGCTGATGACGACGACGACAACAACAAAAACAGCAACAACGATATAATATTAATTTTAAAGCAATTAAGTAGCATGCAAAAGACCAGAGATTAGCAGTCAAAAAAAAAAAAACGGTGAAAAAGTAGTGCAAAAAAGGTGAGTTGGATAATAAACGAAAAGGTGTGTAGAAAAAGTGGCGCCATTGTAGAGTAGAGTAGTGAAAACAAAAATAATAAAAACAAAACTTAAACCAAGCAAAGCAGACCAGCAGCAGTGTTGCTGACAGCAACGTGACTTTCAGCGA
>NW_023484697.1:0-1499 GCF_013731165.1 Rhagoletis pomonella | reverse complement strand
CAAATTGGCGACCTTCTACTCTAATACAAGCTCGGCACCTTTTAAGAAAAGACGCTTTTAGAGATCTTAAACTCAATTGGGCTATCTCAGCAGCAGTTCCATTTATTTGTTCCCGCAAATGCTCTTCGTTTTGAATTGTTTTTGAATAAATTTTGTCCTTAAGACAGCCCCAGTAGAAAAAATCTAATGGATTCAGGTCTGGCGATCTGGCGGGCCATGTGATTGGCCCGTATCGTCCAATCCATCGGCGAGGATAAGTTTCGTCTAAATGAGCTCTTACTTCACGCCCGTAGTGAGCAGGGCACCCGTCATTTTGCAGCCATAGTCTTCGCCGCAGGTTTAAGGGTACATCTTCCAAAAGAGTTGGAAGCCGTTCCTGAAGGAACTCTGAATAACTGTGAGAGTTGAGCGTTGGCGGCAGTTCCACAGGTCCCAATATCTGACAATTAAAAATACCGCACCATAAATTTATTTTGTGCCGGTACTGCGATCGATCTTCTCTCATTTCGTGAGGATTGTCTATCTGCCAACTGTGAAGGTTATGTAAATTAAAATAACCATCATGTTTGCATGATGATTCATCGCTCCAAATTATTTTATTAAAAAAGTTGGGGTCTGATTCATGCATTCGCAACATTTCAGGGCAAAATCTAACTCTCGACAGGTAATCTCTTTCTTGTAGAGCCTGAACACGTTGAATATGGTATGGATGAAATCGATGGTCTTGTAAAGCTTTGTGAACTGTAGTTTTTGGTATTCCCGTCCGTCTTTCCATCATTCTCACTGAAGTCGATGGACCTAGTTCCTTCCTCTAACACAGCTTCAACATCTACCGTTGCAGGACGTCCTGTTTCGCCGCCACGTCTTCCAGGTATGCGACCTTAAAAAAGTGAAAAATTATAGTTAACAAGCAAGCAAAGAAGAAAGGTGTAAAAATCTCTTACCTTCATATATTTCTCTAT
The DNA here is from genome assembly GCF_013731165.1 of Rhagoletis pomonella. NCBI lineage: Eukaryota > Metazoa > Arthropoda > Insecta > Diptera > Tephritidae > Rhagoletis > Rhagoletis pomonella. Next base: position 537 of record NW_023484697.1, on the reverse strand, counting down.
GGGTCCGGGCGAATACTTCTCGACCCGGATGTCGACGATTAGGGTATCGCTCTGCATAGAGTCTTTGAGCAGCTCTGGCATTACAGCAAGCTTCCCCGTAAATTAGGTGAATATCCGCATATTCATGCGACGTATACTGCGTGTTCTCTGTCATAGTATTAATAACACAATGTTCGAAGGGTCCAATTTCACAAAATCCACTTTCACTAATTCCGGTAAGTAACATAAAATAATGTCAAGAGCAAGTAATTATGTACCTTTGTACTATTTAGCATGTCATTTGACGGTAACAAGAGCAAATTCAATTTAAATCTATTAAATACATTCTAGCGTGTCTCAGTCCTTTACCCACAAAAGCGGCTATAACTTTTTTTTCTATTCAAAACAGTAAGTGTGGCACCTTTCTGAAATCTTTATTAAATGAGCAATTTTTTTATGTAATGTAAAGTTATAGCTCAGTACAATTTTTTTTCACCCGAGATAGTCAAAGTTGGGGAAGAAAATATCAAAAAGTTAAAAATCCAGAAATAGTCCTAA
>NW_023484696.1:0-1500 GCF_013731165.1 Rhagoletis pomonella | reverse complement strand
AAATAATAAATGAAATCTTGATCGGCGATCACTGAAACGCACTGTTTTCGCGAAAAAGCAATGTTGCCACTTTTTCTCATTAAACCATGTTCGAATCGTGGAAATTTTGGGTAAACGACTCTTATTCGATTATCGCTTGTACACGGCATTGTGAAAGTCGATATCTCGTTCAATAAGCGAATGTGGATAGTTTTTTTATCGCTCATATTTCTACAACTGTTTGTTTGTAGAAGGATGAGCGACTATAAACTATTAACACGCACTTATTGAACGAGAAAACGACTTTGAAAATACCACGGATAATCGATAATCGACTAAGAGTCGTTTATCTACTACTAGTCGACACTCGCAATATGGGTGTTAATCTCAAACAACAACAATTGTGAACAATTTCAATTTTTTATTTAAAATTTTATATGATCTTAAAATGTTTGCAAACGTCATGGCCGACAAGTTCAGAGAATGATTTTACCTTCTAATGTTTTTATCATGGTAGGTACTATTGTTTTTATAATACACGCTACGTTTTTTGTCTTTCTCTGAAGCTGAATTGAATTTTTATACATATTTACTAAATTTGTGAGAACTATTTTTAACGGACTTCAAAAAAGGAGGTTATCAATTCGTCGGAATATTTTTGACAAGGCTGTACATATTAGAGATGGGCACGGGACTCAATATTTAAATTTAAATTTTTAAGCCCCGAACCCGACCATCCCGACGTTTTTCAGAATTGTACCGCGACTCCCGTGGGTCCCGAAAGCTATCACTAAGAAACATTCACATGTCTTTCAAAGAAATTTTAAATGATAAAAAAGTATGAAATATCTGGCATCTTCCGATTATTTTATTTTACTTTGCTCTTCGTTTTCGTCAGATTTTCTGAATTTGCTGAGGTTGCGATTCTATCGCGAGTGTCGTGAAAGGATTTTGGTCCCGTCCCGCCGCAAAAGTTGTATACCGCCCAGATACCGCCCATCCCGGCCAATCTGAAATCAGTGCTGTGGGTCCCGATATCCCGCGCCCATTTTTAGTACATATGTATATTCGAAACTGCCCAATATAAAATAAAATATATATTTATATTTATCAGTTTAAAAACTTTCGGTGTAGTTGGAAATCCTCTAAACCCATTTTAATCATTATTTTGGTGACTATTATTACCTTTTAAAAAGCGAAATAAAATCCATTGATGTTATTGCCTTTCAAACATTAAATTTGCTTAGCTTGGCGGCGGCCCGCGTGCGCGCGCCACACACACCACGTCACGCTACATCGCGGCTCCCTGGTGTATGAAAACCAATAAATTAATTTACATGATCTCGGTTTCGATATTAAATAATCAATAACACTGGTCTACAAGGGTTTTGCGAATAAGACGGGACCTGGTGTTTCCGAACGGATTTTTCGTGCTGAACACGAATCTGGGGTCCAAAACTTCCCATCACGTCACGTTTTCGAGAAAAAAGGGGTTGAAACCCCTAAAAACAGCGTTTTTGG
>NW_023484695.1:0-1500 GCF_013731165.1 Rhagoletis pomonella | reverse complement strand
TGTACAAATATATAGAGCGAAATAGAAAAAGAATTCACATATGAATGTATGTAGGTAAGTATGTGTATCTATACATATTAAAAAATCGCTAGCTTCGAGTGAAAAGTTGCTAAGTCCCCTTTAACAAATTTTACAGCAGAGGAAAAAACTTCTTAAAGCCATTCGCTTCAAGTATTTCGCAAAACACTGAATACAAAAATTTTCGTGTTAAAAGTGAAGTAAAACTCCATACGAGTCAGAAGGATTTGATCTTTATTAAAAGATTTCATATTATTTTGATTTTTTTCGGATATTTGGTGCCTCTTTTTGGCTTAGTAATTTTGCCTTCCTTGAATATAAACGAAATAAATAATATAAAAAAACTTTTTAATATACAACGCTTTTATAAATGGACTAAAAAGTAGAAAATAATACTTCTCAGTCCCATAGAATTTGTTTTGATAACTTTTGATTTTGAAATTTTACCAAAAGTCATTATAAACAATCTATGAAATTGAAAATGAAAAACGTGGAGCGCATGCAATACAAAGCATTCGATTTAATTGACAATAGTCAAACTACATAACGTAGACCTAAAATTTCTACAGCGAAAGTAGAACTTTGAAATCGATTTTAAGCGGTCGTTATTCATATACCCACATACATACATACATATATTACTTTTCATATCAATTCAAGTGTATTACATGCGCCCCACGCTTTTCATTTTCAATCTCATAAATTGGTTATAACGACTTTTGCTAAAATTTCAAAATCAAAAGTTATCAAAACAAATTCTATGGGACTGAGAAATATTATTTTCTACTTTTTAGTCCATTTATAAAAGCGTTGTATATTAAAAAGTTTTTTTTTTATATTATTTATTTTCTACTTTTTAGTCCTGTCTGAATAAAATTTTGCAATAGATATTAAAATAATTCAACGATATTAATAGAAAGGCTCACACACATGCATTTACATAAGTATGTACATACAAACGAGCACCAACTAATTTTATTTAAAGAAATGGCGTGTCGTCTATTTCCGCTGTAGCAAACGTAGTATATAGGGCGACATCTAGATGTCATCTACCTCGCCCTATTCACTACAGATGTCGCCCTATGCACTATGCTTTTTTATAGGAACTTTTCAAAGCAAAGCTTTATGGTGTCGGACACACAACATTGAAAGTTTCTGGATCCACAACATTGAAAGTTTCTGGACACACAACATTGCAAGTTGATAAAAGCGTTGTAAAAAGAAAACAAGTACCTAAATCCTTTTCGAAACGACGCATTTTTCATTTACCTTGCTTTCTATATCATAATATGTGTTTTCACAGAAAAGTGCACTTAGCATCTTTTCACTCTAAACTAGCGATATATTGAATTGAATATCATAATTTATGAATGACGAGAACGTAGTCAACTGGGAACTTGTCCGCTGAATAGCTCAAAGAAAACGTGCAAAGAAAACCAGCAATGGGTATACATATACATAATTGAATTGGCACACAGCCAA
>NW_023484694.1:0-1500 GCF_013731165.1 Rhagoletis pomonella | reverse complement strand
CTTTAATTAAGAGCTATTATTATTAATGTTTTATTACAGATTTTTGATCAACCTTATTTTTTCAAGAATAAGTTTTGAGCTGATTTTACATTTAAAGCTTAGTTTGCAGCTCTCAATAAAAACAAATAAAATTCAGATATCAAAACCGCCAAGGAATTAAATTTTCTGCTAAAAAAATATCTTAATTCAGTGTGCAGCTCTTAAGAAAAAAATGCCCGTACGTACGGTGGCGGGCAAACTAATAGGAACGCGACATTTTAACAGGTTTTGGTTATTTTTATTTTGGATATTTAATGTTTATTATTTTTATATAAGTAGCCAATGGCTGATGGAGTTGTGCATTTTGCAAAATTGTCGAACATACTTTGTATGGAAGAAAATTAGTGCAACCGTCAGCAAAACAAATTGCCAAAAATCAACGGTAAGTCCTAGCTACTTCAAACCTACACTAAAACTTAATTGGGTACAAAACGGTCTACCAAAATTTTTTCTAAAAATTCTGATTAAAAAGCTTTGGAATGTCGCGTCACTATTTATTTTCCCGCCACTGCATATGTATGAATGTATTTATTTTTTTTTTTCTTGAGAGCTGGATGCTAAGCTTAAATTGAATAGGCACATTATGTTTCGTTGAAAACCAAACATATTTCTTCGCTTGCAGGCATCATTTTGATCGGATTTTGAAGAATGATTGATTTTGAAGAAGAGTGATAAAAAATAATAAAATGCATGAGGTAACTTTTTAATGTGTCTTTTTTATCAAACAACACGTAAAATCTGGTTATTTTTTCCATTCACTTGAATAATGACTTTAGTCGAGAAAAGATCTAGATTGAATCAAGAAATACCTATTATTCACTTTTATATCCTGGCGCCAAAGTATTCGAAAGTATGGAATTCGTGATAAGGCCGACTGTTTTTCTTTTTTGTAAGAATTTTCTGCTGTATTCGATATTGATAATTTGATCTTAATTGTTCCGAAATACGAATACCCGCTTTTAACCGCTATAGCCGCTTCTGGACCATGAACTGGAGTAAAATTTCTGCCTTTCAAAACGAGTCATTGGAGTCATTAAAACTAAACCGCAAATACTCTGAGATATTTGTAATCTATTTTGTGATGGCATTAACAAATCCTTTTTTCCTTTAATTCTGGTCCTGTATCACGAGTTCAAGAAGTTTGCCTCGCAACAGACTTTCTATCATTTCCGCATAGACTTTGGGCTTTGTTGCTATTCCCGGATATTTTCGTGCGATGATGTGCACCATTTTTAATTACCAGTAACACTTGCAGTAAAGACACGCCCGGTTATTGTATACATGTAGAAAATCGAGCCCTAACCGCCAAAATAACGTCGGCGACAGTTTTTTCAAAATTTCCTATTTGATGCAGAAATGCATCTAGATGATCTAGGATTATTTCCGCATCAAAAAGATAACTTAAAAAAAAAAATCGTTGTTCTTGGGAGCTATGCACATACAAACAGCCTTTAATTAAGA
>NW_023484693.1:0-1500 GCF_013731165.1 Rhagoletis pomonella | reverse complement strand
GCTTTGGTCTGACTCAGAAATAGTGCTTTCTTCTCCTTCTTTTTTTTGGCGCTGTAACCGCCTAAGCGATTGTGGCCAAGTTGAGCAAAGCACGCCAGTCGTTTCTCTTCTGTGCCAACTTATGAACATTGGAAACACGAAGTGAAGCCAAGTCCTTCTCCACGTGATCTTTCCATCGCAGTGGGGGCCTCCCTCTTCCTCTGCTACCACCAGCGGGTCCCGAGTTGAATACTTTCAGAGCTGGAGCATCGGTGCCCATTCAAACGACATGGCCAAGCCAGCGGAGTCGCTGTATTTTAATTCGCTGTACTATGTCCATGTCGTTATAAAGCCCATACAGCTCATCGTTCCATCGTCTGCGGTACTTGCCGTCGCCAACACGTAAAGGTCCGTAAATCTTTCGCAAAATCTTTCTCTCGAACACTCCAAGTGCCGCCTCATCGGATGTTGTCATTGTCCATGCTTCTGCGCCAAATAACAGCACGGGCATGATGAGCGACTTATAGAGCGGGGTTTTCGTACGTCGAGAGAGGACTTTACTCCTGAATTGCCTACTCAGTCCGAAGTAGCACTTGTTGGCAAGAGTGATTCTGCGTTGGATTTCAATGGTGACATTATTATCGGTGTTAATGCTGGTTCCCAAGTAAACGAAATTCTCTACTTTCTCGAAATTGAAACTGTCAACAGTGACGTGGGTGCCAAGGCGCGAATGTGCTGACTGTTTGTTTGATACCAGGAGGTACTTCGTCTTGTCCTCGTTTACCACCAGACCCATTCGCTTTGATTCCTTACCCATCTTGGAAAATGCAGAACAGACTTCGCGGTTTTTAATACCGATGTCAGCGGCATAAGCCAGCAATTGCACGCTCTTGTAGTAAAATGTTCCTGAGCGGTTGAGTTGAGAGCTTTATTATCTTCTCCAATATATGATTAAAGAAGACACATAAAAGGGAGTAGCCCCGTATGAAACACCGTTTGGTGACAAACGGCTCGGACAGGTCGTTCCCAATTCTGACGGAGCTGGTGGTATTACTCAACGTCAGTTTACACAGCCGTATGAGTTTTGAGGGGATGCCAAATTTAGACACAGCGGCGTATAGATAACTCCTTTTAGTGCTGCCAAAAGCGGCTTTAAAGTCGACAAATAGGTGGTGAGTGTCGATCCTTTTCTCCCGGGTCTTTTTCAAGATTTTGCGTATTGTGAATACCTGGTATATGGTAGATTTTCCAGGTCTAAAGCCACACTGATAAGGCCCAATCAGTTCATTGACGGTGTCAGTCGGTCAGTCTTTCACACAATACGCTCGATAACACCTTGTAACCTATGCTTAGAAGACTGATCCCGCGGTAATTGGCGCGAATGGCGGGATCACCTTTCTTGTGGATTGGGCAGACCACATTTAAATTCCAGTCGTCGGGCATGCGTTCATCTGACCATATTCTGCACAAGAGTTGATGCATGCACCTTACCAACTCCTCGCCGCCGTACTTGAATAGTTC
>NW_023484692.1:0-1500 GCF_013731165.1 Rhagoletis pomonella | reverse complement strand
TACGACGTAATACCGAAGTACTGCAGATTAAAACTGATATATCTCAAGAAAGAAAAATCGAATCCCAACAAACGAAAATCATGCCCTAAGTAGAAATGAGCAAAAAAAAATTTTGTTTTCATTATATAACCTCAAATATCGCCAACAACCGTAATAATGGCACTTTGAGGTTAGCATATCTCAAAATTCTAGTGCTAGAGCAATTGTGCGGCCAGATTTGGATTCAGCACCAAGAAAATATGTGTTTTACTCAGGTGGCAAAAATAAAATTTTTTACAAATAATTAGAAAAGAAAAAAAGAAATACTTAACTTACTCGCATATCTATTAGCATTTTCAACGCGAATAGAATTAAACAAGGTGAATTTGCAGTTCAGCTTTTTATCAATCATGGTTGAATTTAAGTGCATTTAAATTTGTAGATTTTTGTAAATTCAGTGCTGCCACAGCTTTAAATATTTAAAAATTATTTCAGGTTTTAACTATATCGGAGTAATTTTAGTTCAGAAAAAACGCACTAAAAAAGGCACTAGGCACTAAAAATTTTTTTTTGGCTTTTTAATTTTCAAAAAGCACTAAATCTAGTGCTTAAAGCACCAAGTTGGCATATTACATGCTATCAGTTGAGTGTCTCTGTTTGTTTTCACCACACATTTTTGCTGAAATTTTTGTAACTCTCTGGCTGTGTTTCATGGTATACTAGCTGTATACCACTGTGGCGAATAATGCGGCAACGCGAAGCGAACAACGAGAAATAGGCAGAATGTTCGAGGAATGACGTAGAATGTTCCACAAAGAGAAACGTCAAGTTGGATGAACACTGCGAACAGCGAGAGAAAGAGAATGAGCGATAAGCTTCAGAACGTTCTGGAGTTGCTATAAGTGCGAGCGCAGGTATATAAGGGCGCCGCCACAGCGAAGTTAGTTAGTTACAAGTCAGCAAGCTACAAGTAAAGTGAGCAGAGAAGTGAGTTGCGAATAAGCAAGCTAAGTTTAATTGTGTTAACAAGTAGTAAAGCATTGTTATTGCTTTAACAAGTATTGTAAAGTGTTTTTACTGTATTAGCAAGTATTGTAAATTGTTTGTTGTACAATAAAGTTAATTGTACTACAATTTGGTCATCGTTAGCATTTATTTAACAATCCAGCGATACGAGCCGAAAGATATTTGGGAAATCCGGACGAGGTTTCAAGGATAATCGTAACACCACGTTAATTTTTAACCGACTTCCAAAAAAGGAGAAGGTTATCAGTTCGTTGGACTATTTTTTTTATGTATGTTACCGCATAACTTTTGACCACGTCAACCGATAATTCTTTTTGCATCGGAAAGGTAGTGTCTCAGAGGTGGTCCCATACTAATCTGGTTTAGATCCGATCATTGGATCATGAAATATATGTAAATATTATAGCTTTAAACCACTTTGTACGATGGTATAATTGTGGTTCACAACGACAGACATATGGTTTATATACTATACTAGCATTGTAAACTACATGT
>NW_023484691.1:0-1500 GCF_013731165.1 Rhagoletis pomonella | reverse complement strand
TGTTTTCTACTTTTGCTTTCATTTTCAGGGACGTGGTATTTATGTTTACGTTTTTTGCTGCGTTTGTAAGGTGGTTGGGTAAAAGTTCATATCGTCTGCATTCTAATAAGAATTCAAGCTGCGTCATCTGTTTTGCCAGCTTTTGTGTTTGGTTTCTTAATAAACAAGGACATGCACCGATTCCAAATGCGCTATTTGAGACGACGTTGCCGCCGCAATATCTATCGGCGTAAACCTCTACTGCTTACCACTACACAACAGCGGCCGCCGACCGTAGTCATACCACTCCGTAAAGAAAAAATGAGTAAAAATAAAGTAAAGTAAATAGTCGTCAAATCTACGAACATTAGTACTCTAGGGTTAATGAACCACTTAAGCAGTTATCCTACACCATTAACCTTTAATTAGGCGCATAAAGAAAATCACACAATAAGTCGCATGGGGTCATGAGTGACCCCAATAAAATTGTTGAAAAAAGAGTTTTAGATTTTAAAAAAACCAAGTGTGTAGTTTAAAAAATATTGAAGTACTCTATTATCGTTAACTACAAAAAAAAACAAATTTCGACTTTAAACTTACAACAAAAAAATCAAAAACTCAAATCCGCCAAAAAATGTTACGTGGCAAGCACTAAAGAGAGTAGGGAACATGTGTACGCGAAAAGGCTCTAGCCGTGAGTAAATAAATAAAAAGAAATATGCATTGTCATAAATATTAAAGCTCTTTAAAAAAGAAAATCATAACTTTGACTTCAAACTTAGATACAAAAACAAAAACTTACCTCCAATTTTGCCGTTGAGAATTTTCAGAAAGTCGCAAAAAAGGGGTAATTGACGGCAAAAAGGGTCACCATATATTATATTTGTTTTTCTTGACTAGTAAAAAAAATCTGAGGTCCCATGGAAAATCAAATTTACATGTATTATAAAAGTCTTTTCGCTGCTAGAACGTTTCGATGTTAAATTTAAGAAGAATATAGCGGGACAAGCTTTAAACAAAAGATAGAAATCGAGTTGCTGCAAGGAGAAGAGTTGCATTTCCTTTAAAAGTTTTAAATGGTGCATTTTTTCCTACTTACAGGAGGAAATATTGTTTAATACCATGGTTCTAAAACAAAATATCTGAAAAGGGGCAAAAGTCGCAAATTTTCAAAAAGTCGGGTCAAAGGGTATTGGCGTCTAAAAAGGGTCAAATTGTCCCTTTAGTCGCACAACGGCAACACTGCATACCTCCTCCAAAAAATGTTACGTAAGTGGTCGCATGGGGTCAGGACTTAAGAGAGTAGCGACACATGTGTACAGGTCGATGTTCTGGCCGTGACTAATTTACGTACCCCGCGCAGTGTTGTCAGAACTTTTTGGGCCGACCGGCTATATTGGCAAAAAAGCGGCTAAAAACGGCTAAAATGTTTCAACTAAAATTCACATGTTTTATTTAAAGAAATTGCAAGTAGAAAGCCTAGTAAAACCATTGCATTTTGGTTTTGGTTACTAAAAGTTA
>NW_023484690.1:0-1500 GCF_013731165.1 Rhagoletis pomonella | reverse complement strand
TCATTCGCTAGTATGTATCTAAGTTTTAATAAACTACTTAAGCATAAAATTTATTAGCATGCAAATCAAAATATTGACTCAGCAAACTAAATTTGTGGCTGCTGCGATTGTGTGTCAGCGCAGTGCTCCCAACATCATCAATCACTCCATCTAAATGGACAGTTGCCGGCAGCAGCGCCGGATGGTAGCCCACAGCATTAGTTTGATTTCCTGGGAAAAACTGCGACTCCAATTTTCGTCGCCCCTCACTTTGGAATTATGTTTGCCCTCAAGCTACTACATCTGTCGCTTTCATATTTTAATTCATTTTTAAATTTTTGTTTACTTCGTTTGCACTTGGCATAAATGGCCCAAAGCTTCTGCTTTTTGGTGAAGCCTTGTTCTGCATAAAATTCAAGATTTGTTTAAGCTCTCGCTCGTCTTTATTTGTTTGTGGTATTTATTTAAATACTTATGCTTTTACTTTGGTTTTTACCTTAATGTATATCTGCTTTTGATTGGGCGCGTGTACGCTATACAAATTTTATATTATTTACATACATATGGAAATACATATTTACATATATATCCACATCCATTAAAACTCATCTGGGCCCTGCCAAATCAAGTTACCTAAAGCGTTCTAAGCGCTTTACTTGTAAATCCCGCCACCATAGTGTCGTTAAAGCTAGCTGGAGCTCCTATGCCACTGGTATTTGGCATATTTCAAATACTTTTTAACGTTGCTAGTAAAGCTTTTCGCGCTAAAATATGCTCCACAGCTCACAGAAAGCAGCTATTTATTTGTGGCCTGCCGCACGCTGTGTTTGCTTTGATGTTTTCATTGGTTCGTGTTTTGCTTTGAGTTGTTTTTGTTGTGCCACAAACAAACAAACAAACAAGACGCTTGATTTGTGTTTTTGTTGTTATTTACCTTCATACCTACTTGCTCTCAAGATAATTGAAGAGCCTTGCTGTTGATTTTGGCGGCTGACTTGTTGCAATTCATGACTGGTAAGCATTACGATTTCTAATAGGAAATGGGTGAAAATTCTAATGAACGAGTTATTATCAAGTAAATATTTGTTTAATGTTAAAATCTTCATATAATTAGTTAAAAGTTCATTTGAAATTTCGCCTTATTGCTTCAACGAGGTTGCATAATTTAAAAAAAGGTTCTTAGTTACTTATATTGCTGCTTAATTTAATTAATTAAGCTTAAAGTGACTGTGTAAACACCCTCAAAAGCCTCATTTAACACTAAACACTTAATTCTTCAATGTAATTAATCGGCTGTCATCTTGATATTTCGCTTTATTCAGCGCAGAGAATCTCTGTCCAATTTACTTAAAAGCAGCTCGATTTCATCTTCATCGCGCGACTCAACTACTATCGCATTTCTTTCTTCGTCCTTTCGCTTTCTTGGCGCCTCTGCTTTCACTCCACCGACGCTGATTGGCCTTAACAAGTATGGGTTTTCAATAAATACTAGTAAACAAACAGACAGACAAAGCCAAGTTT
>NW_023484689.1:0-1500 GCF_013731165.1 Rhagoletis pomonella | reverse complement strand
TATATGTACAGTGACGGGCAAAACTGTAACATGGTGTAACACTTTTTTACTTCAGCCATCGCTATCTTTCCAAGTTCTTACGACTTTCATAATTTTGTTGTATATTCTTATTGGTACACCTGTACTTCCTCTCTCATAATGATTTGAAGTCTATCCAACAACAATAATAAAACCAGCAGACAAAAATGTAAATTAAGGCAGATGTTACAGTTTTGCACTCATATATTTTTAATAACTTTTTGACAATTTTGACGAAAAAAAAGAATTGTTAACACAATGTTCGGTACACTTTTGCTTGTTTTAGTTCCTGGATGCGATTTGGGATACCTTATTTGTATCTCTGTAAAAATTCTGGAGGTATATCCTCCCATATGTCCTTAGTTTGCTTTCACAGCTCTTGTACTGGATTTTACGGACTTTGATACTTATTAAGCTGTGCTTTTAATTGATTTCGCAAATTATCGATGAGATTCATGTCCGCGGATTGTGGAGGTCATTTCAAATTAGCAAATTTTTGCTTTTGTATCCTGGCTTTGCGAACATGTGCAGTGTGTTTTGAGTGATTTTTCAGCAGAAACTCTCATTTATTCGACTACATCTTGCAAATTTTACTGAAATATGAACAGATACTGTTCCTTACGCATAATGCGTACTAACGGACCAACAAAATTTTTTAAATACAACCCCAAAATATTATTGACCGACCACTGTGATTCACAGTTTGCCTTACATGATGCGCATGGGCTTAATTTGGGCCTTTGATCCAATACCATTCCCGGCCATCTGATTGAAAGCGATTAATTTAGTCTAGTCAGACCAAATAACCTTCAATTGAAACTTAAAAATATTTTTTTTTATTGCATTCTGAAGGGCCTAACATATCCCAATAGGCAACGGTCCGGGTTTCGTGCGATGCAGCAAAACGCTACCACACTCGCACATGTATTTAGATCAAATTTGCTTTTTTCTTCTTTTGTGATCCTTTGCGCTCAATTTAGCAATTCTTCGCCTGGCTGTCTACTGATTTGCATTAAAGTTTAATATCTTAAGCGCTTCTGAAATAGGGACTGCATCGCTATTTGCTTCTAAGTTCACAAGATATCGGACCGTAATATTTTTTGACAACCTTCATTTGTCCTTGGGAACACTTTAGGCTATATTTTTTCTCAGTCTTAACATTTTCAAGTAGCAAATTCCACATCTTTTTGCCACTTTTCGTGCGGCCCCGCCTTTCCGTAGTAAATCTATTATTTACATTTATGTTTCCTGATAACCTATATTATTTACTGGTGATCACTTCTTCAATAAATTGCAATACAGAAAAAAGTCATCTCACTTCCAACTAAGTAAGAGATAACTGTAAAAGGTAAAACTGAGAGTGAGTGCAAAACTGTAACATTTGCCCTAATTTACATTTTTGTATGCTGGTTTTTTTATTGTTATTGTATTGACTTCAAATCGTTATGAGAGAGGAAGTACAGGTGTACCAATAAGAATATA
>NW_023484688.1:0-1500 GCF_013731165.1 Rhagoletis pomonella | reverse complement strand
TAAGCGTAAAACACAAAATAATTACTATAACTGGTGTTTGGTTTCAAACTCGGATAAACTCGACAATTTAATCAGATTTTATTTTTAATTGGATTAACGATTAATGTTTTAAATTAATTAAACGTAATCGCAGCCAGCGATTAACGTTTAAAAAAATGTTATCATTAATCGTACAGTTGATTACGACTAATTAATTTCAATCGACAAACGCGATTAACATTTTAATCGTTAATTTTTAATCGTTAATCAGATTAACAGTTTCCCAACACTGTGTGAAATCATGTTCATATTCAAGGAGAAAAATGGACGCTTTTGGAAAAGAGGCGTAGCACCTCCCATAGTGACTGAAAGTTTCATATTGCATATCTCTTCAAATTTTTGTCGTAAAGCACTCAAGCTTGGTATGGAAATACATATGTATGTATGTATCTGAAACTAATACCATACTCATGGAGTAAAATGAGAATTATTGGAAAAGGTGGTGTGGCAACTCCCATGCAAATTGATTTTTCTATGCTGCATATCTCTGGAGGTGTTTATTGCAGAGGACTGGAACTTGGCACCGAGATGTGTATACAAAATAAATTCCATACTCATGGAGAAAAATGTGCGTTATTCGAAAAGGGGACATGGTTCCTCCCGTAAAAATTTACTGTTTTATACTGCTTATCTCTAGGGGTGTTCACGGTATAGTTCTGGGACTTGGTACTGGGGTATGTAAAATCAATTCTAAACTCATGGAAGAAGATTAGGGTTATAAGAAAAAGGGGCGTGGCACTTCCAGTACAAATTTACTTTTTCTTGCCACATATCCCTGGAAGTGTTTGTGGAAGAATACTGGAACTTGGTATGGAGTTGTGTATGCAAAATGTATCAATTGCTCATGGAAAAAATGTGAGTTATTAAAAAAGGAGGCATGTCGCCTTCCATACATACTAAAAACTTCTTAATACATATCTCTGGCAGAATAGAAAATCTCTCGAAGTATTTTAAATTTGTTATGGAGATTTATTGTATAAGTGGCGTACTGACAGAATAAATTTCATTAAATGGAAAAAGGAGAGCCGGGTTCGGCCTTATAATCTAAAGCTCTCTTGAGGCATTTGCTACAGTAATGAGAAGTGGTATTTTATCAAGGCCAGGTTACTAAATTTGAGTTGGAAATATTAGAACCCGCCGTGGCACCTCCAAGAAGGTTACACGTTCACGCGTCGTATACCTGGAACCATTTTAAGGTAAACTTAGAGGGATTGATATCTTAGGTATGCCTAGCGCGCAGACGAGATTTTATAATTTGATAGTTTTAAACGGCCTAAATACCTTCACTCGCTTAAAAAATAACGAGCTATAACGAAATGGGTACAGATATAAAATCTAACATCATTAAATTATTTTTCATATTTGTATAAAAGCGCGGGGTGAAACCCGCGGGTATAAGCTAGTGTCTAATAAATGGAACTTAGTGGGGATAAGATTGACTAATGAGAAAAGTGGGCGTCT
>NW_023484687.1:0-1500 GCF_013731165.1 Rhagoletis pomonella | reverse complement strand
TTTAAAATATTGGTTCCGTACGTCATGCGGACTGCGCCCCTCGTGCGGATGGGCGGGAATGGAGGGTAAAAACCGTTGGGATATTATTATTATTTTATATTAGAAGTTTTAAGTTTATCCCACTATAAGTGTGAAATCAGTTGCTATGTGTTTCCAAGATACAAAAAACCACTTGACAATTAAGCATATTGTAAAATTTCATGCTACGATACGCAAAAATTTTATTATTAATTTTTCGTTTGTTTAAAACCATTTTATTCTTAGAATCGAAATTTTACCAAGCAAAATGTCTTTTGTTTTTTAAATAAATGAGGCTAATGCTCAATAAGTTGATAATTGTTGTTCTCATTTGCATACTTCACACCAACTCCAATATTGAACAGTGTACTATATTTTAATTTTACCCAAATAAACAACGATATAGTTTGATGGTCAAGCACATATGGAGGATTCACAAGAGGTGTTAAGTGTCGTAATGTGTTAAAGTCTTAAAATTTTTAAACGTAAAATAACACCTAATACTTCTTTAGGTGTTTTTTAACATAACCAAAATGTTTTTAAACTAGTAGGAAATATATTATTGGCTCTTATTATACCCAACGAATCTTTCAAATCGCTTTTAACCGTTACTGTATATTGAACAAATTTAAGCCTTTAAGACATTACGACGTCTAACACGAATTGTGAATCCCCTAAATATGCATTAAATTACACATCAAAATTTTTAATTTCAGTGTTTATATATCAGAAACCATCGCACCCGATATAGAAAACTGTAATAGATTGTGAAATAATCAGATGGCATAAAGACACTTAATATTTTTAAAATATAATATAAATTTTATTAACCTAAATGTAAAGTTTCTGCGAAGTGTTTATCAAGTTTAATGTAAAATTTAAATGTTTTTAATATAAGATATTAACTATTTTTAAAAGGTAAATGTGAATACAACTGTTTTATATATAATCCCAAATTTATGATATAAAATCCCCTCTACCAAAAAACTTAATTCGGGTAACACCGCTTCGAATTTTTACAATTGAGCAATTGTCAAAAATCTGCCTTTTTATCAAAAAGTGGTTTACCAGGGTGTCTTTGAACTAATGATTGGTACTGAATTAAAGAATGCACACACATAAAAGATTGCAGCCTTTTCAATACTCATTCAGAGTTAAACCTTTTTTTGGTTTGGCATTGGTGTTTTAAATCTTGCTATGTGATTTTTTTGAGGTTAGGATTTTCATGCATTAGTATTTGACAGATCACGTGGGATTTCAGACATGGTGTCAAAGAGAAAGATGCTCAGTATGCTTTGACATTTCATCATGAATAGACTTACTAACGAGCAACGCTTGCAAATCATTGAATTTTATTACCAAAATCAGTGTTCGGTTCGAAATGTGTTTCGCGCTTTACTAGAAAAGTTGGCAGAAAATCCGCTTTTTTATCGACAAATTTTGTTCAGCGATGAGGCTCATTTCTGGTTGAATGGCTTCGTA
>NW_023484686.1:0-1501 GCF_013731165.1 Rhagoletis pomonella | reverse complement strand
TTTGTTATTTTTGGCCTTTATAACAATTATATTCAACAATTTATATTAAGCTCGAGGCCGTTTTAAATGAAAATTTGTATTGTGGAAAAGCAACAATAATTTGAAAAATTGGTAGAAGTGATAGCTATTTCGGAAATCACCACATTTCCTCATCAGACTTTTTTCAGTAGGATTCGAACCGACGATCCCACTGACTCAGCCAGTTGCCTATGCACCGTGCTAAGTACGCCTTGTAAATTATCGTTTGCTTTTTTCCACTATTTTCATTTTTGTTATGCCAACACAATCAAGCGCAGCTATTCCGCTGCAATTCACTTGATCATGTGGTTGTTGGTATTGTTGGTTTTTGCTAATAATTCTATTTTTAGAATGTTTAACGTTTAGGTGTGCTCGTCCTTAAGTTATTTGTTTTTGTTATTTTTTGTCCTTTATAACAATTATATTCAACAATTTATATTGAACTCGATTGTGTTGGCATAACAAAAATGAAAATAGTGGAAAAAAGCAAACGATAATTTACAAGGCGTACTTAGCACGGTGCATAGGCAACTGGCTGAGTCAGTGGGATCGTCGGTTCGAATCCTACTGAAAGAAGTCTGATGAGGAAATGTGGTGATTTCCGAAAAAGCTATCACTTCTACCATTTTTTCAAATTATTGTTGCTTTTCCACAATAAATTTTCATTTAAAAAGCGGCCTCGAGCTCAATATAAATTGTTGAAAACTTGTGACCCTAAGAAAAAGGGCTGAAATTTGCATGTTTAAACTTGTATAACTCGACAAAAAACCGCGGTAGAAAAAAATTATTTTACACATTCACCATAACAACAACGTGGGGGAGTTTGAACAAAATGCTGCCGTAAAATTCTTTTCCTGGTACACTTGGCGATTTTGTCCCTTATATCACTTTTCATATAAAACAAGCATATTTTAAGCGTTTATAATGATTACGGTTAAAAAAGTTGTTGTTGTGTTGTTGTTGTTAAAAAAAGTTGAAAAAAGGCAAAATGAGCTTTGAAAAAATGCAAAAAAATACATTATTTTTTAATTTTGTTATGTGCATACTAGGAATGTTAATCCCAGGATCCCGGGATCCCGGCCTTTTTTAGGTGCCGAAATTTTGTATTGTTTTGGATTTGTAATTTACACTGATAGCAATATTGATATTCCTTTCCTTGGGGATACGATTTGCACCAAATTTCGGAAAATACCCAGTCGTGTGACACTGCCTTTAAACTTGTATTTATATGGATGTTGTTAAAGTATAACAAATAACAACAAAAATTATATTTTGAAACTTGTCAAAATTTGGTGCGGCTATAAATTTTTCGACTACTGTACATAAGTTGACTATGATTACTCGGCCGTGCAATCATAGTAGCATAATGCCACTAATAACACTGGACCACAAATTTCAACTTTTTCTCTTTACCAGAAACGCCGTTATGAAATTCATATGTAAAATCACCCCCTGATTCCGAAAATCAAGGTTATTTTTAATT
>NW_023484685.1:0-1501 GCF_013731165.1 Rhagoletis pomonella | reverse complement strand
GAAATACGCTTATGATAAAATTTTGGAAAATGGGCGTGGCACCGCCCACTTATGATCACATATATATATATCGGTAACCATTCAACCAATTTGTACCAAACTCGGTATTTTTATTGTGCTTGCCACATAATAGCAAACCTTTGAAAATTATTGAAATCGGACTAAAATTCCGTCCGCTTTTCATATAACGGTAAATTTCAGAAATGCTTGAAACTTCAATATTTCGAAATGTAACGACGCTAATTTACTCAAAATTGATACACCCCGGCTAACCATCTAGCGGTAGCTTTCGGAAAGGTGAAAAAACATTTATTTAATATTTGCGCCGGGTATTTGATGTTTAGTATCAACGTTTTAATTTTAGTATTTTTTTTTTTAATTTGATCGCCATTTTGAATTTAAAATATTTACTTCAGTTTCGTAATCAGCGACCCCAAAAACTCTCGAGTGCCGGTTTTCTAACAAATCCAATCATTTAAAAAAAAAATGGATCGCCATTTTGTATCCGCCATTTTGAATTTTGAAAAACTGACTTCTGATTCCTAATTAGCAACCCCAGAAACCCCCTGGTAACAAGTTCCGACCCAGGAAAATGCGTAAATCGTTCAGTATCAACGTTTTAATTTTACTAGTCTCTTTTCGAGAGAATATTTTCGGGAACTGGGCCCATTCTAACTGCCCAAGACAGGTGTGCAATTAAGGGAATTTCCCCAATAATACCAGAGTAATTATATGTAAAACCACATTTTTAGCTGCATTTTAACATGTCAAGAAAATAAAAAAATTTAGAACATTCAGAGTTTTTATAAAAACCCGACCAGCGCGACCTCCACAAAAAACTTTTTTTCAAAATAAAAAAATACGTATCACTTTTTTATCACAAATAACAATATTCTGATGTAGCGTTTATGAATTTCCAAAAAGAGTGAACCACTTGTGAACCACTCTTATGTACATACACATGTATATATACACATATGTGGGGTGAGTCGCATCTATATATTTTTAGTTACGCTATATCACATGTATACATAAATAAAATTCGTCCTTGCATGTATTATACATATCTATACGATTTTAAAATATCTCGAAAAATTTAGTTTTTTATTAATAACAGCAGTTTTTTTTAAATATTTTTTTAAAGAATTACCTCACATGACTAAACATTTTAAGCTTAAAAATACACACACAAATGTATGTATGTACATATATCTATCATGCAAGGACGAATTTTTATTATATGTATATAGATGTGATATTGTGTAATTATAAATATATAGATATGACCCACCACACAAATGTGCATTTATATGTATGTATATCGCATAAAACGGTAAAAAAAAACAATTAGTGTTCACAATCAGCTACCGGTTACTTCTCAGTATTCATTAAAATGGCATTACTTTCCAACACTGAGTTCTCTCACTGAAACTTATCTGTCACTTTTGTATTTTGACATTGCTTTCTTCTTCTGTTTCCGGTCTCCCCATTATTCTTTTTT
>NW_023484684.1:0-1501 GCF_013731165.1 Rhagoletis pomonella | reverse complement strand
TTCAAAAACAGGCAAAAAAATCGTGCGTACTGGTATGAAAAAAACTGATTCCAATTGCTACTTGTGTGCGGACCATAATTTTTTGATTTTGAGTATTAAAGGGATGTGTTTAGGCTTTCGTATCCTCCCACGCAGACAATATAATTTATTGTTTTACGGACTCGCAACAGTAGAACAGCTGATTTTACTTTTTTCGAGAATTTCGTCTTTCAAAATTTTGTTTATGTATGTATATGCATTCCAAAACGAACAACATAATACACACAGCTTGCTATTTTTTTCGGGTACTATTACCGGTACAATGTGCAGTGGTAAGGAGGCAATTTTCAATTTTTTTAAGAGAGAAGATGTTCTTGAGTTGGCAAAATATTAATCTGATTAAGGATTAAAAATTAACGATTAAAATGTTAATCGCGATTAACGATTAAAATTAATTAATCGTAATCATCTGTACGATTAATGATTACATTTTTTTTTCGTTAATCATCGGTTGTGATTACGATTAATTAATTTTAATCATTAAAATCTGATTAAGTGCTCTAGTTTGTCCGAATTTGAAACCAAACAAGAGTTATAGTTATTCTTATGTGTTTAACGCTTATAAAAACACATAAAATATTAAAAAATAATTATTTTTATTAGTAATACATAAACAGGGAATTTTTACAACCCACCGCACATGTACAGAGGGATATTAAAACCCAGTTTATATAACTCTGTTGGAATAGATTTTAATGAAAACGCACCCCAAATTGCTTAGATTTATGAGGAAAACCGACTTAGCCATACCCGATTAACTGGCCTTGTGTGCACAGGAAAATTAGAGCGTAAATTAATTAATCACCAAACCTACTTAATCAAATTAAGGGTTAATGATTAAAAATTAATTTTTTAATCGCGGGTACGATTAGCTCTTTAATCAGATTAAAATTAATCATGATTAACTGTAATCGGATTGAATTCCATCGAATTAACTAATTGATTAAAAAATCAATCGATTAGTGCCAACACTGTCTTCAACATAAGAAACTCCAAAAAAGAAGGCTACCAGGAGAATGTTGTAAAAGTAAAGATGTTCTCAAATATGGAAGGGAAGTGGAACCCTTCAAAGGTACGCATTGCAATTCAGCGCGTTCCGGATGCTATTCATTTTGCTTGACCAAAATCCGAGTCGAAAATAATGTGTTGAATAAAACACGTGCTTCAAAAGTAATCGGTTATTTTCATCATGTTTCCCTGCATAGGAATGTTTGTAGCAAATTTTGCTGGCTCAGTGCAAGGGAATCCGCCCAGTCGCGATCCTCCTCATCTGAGGAGTCTAGCAATGAGTGGATTTGAAGATCCTGGGAGCCCGACTCGTCACTTTCGGATTGGCACCTCTGTTGCCTTGCCAATGTTATTGCCTCAGTAGCTCGCCTATCATCCAAGCCCGGGGGGCAGACACCTGGATGATTGGGTCAACAGTAGCATTTCGATCGCTGGGGCCTGTTGTCACCACTCC
>NW_023484683.1:0-1501 GCF_013731165.1 Rhagoletis pomonella | reverse complement strand
CCCTAACTAAGTCGTTTGGCCTCACCGACCAATTATATATATAGAGGCGCGTTGAGAAATTTCTCAAGAAAATTTTTAAACGCTTATATGTATGTATGTATTGTCACCCACTTCACCGATTTCAAATCCGACAATTTTTGGATAACCTATGGAGCTTGCACTTATTTATATATAACTCGATTATGTATGTATGTATGCTACTCCACAGATCGCCCTAACTAAGTCGTTTGGCCTCACCGACCAATTCCGCAAAAAAGCGCAACAAACTTTCCCTTAAATTTCAATCTTTTTTCTCAGAAGCTCTAGAATTTTTTACAACGCTTTTATCAACTTGCAATGTTGTGTTCCAGAAACTTTCAATGTTGTGGATCCCGAAACTTTCAATGTAGTGTTCCGACACCAAAGCAAAGCTTTGAAAAGCTCCTTTAAAAAAGCATAGTGAATAGGGCGAGGTAGATGACATCTAGATGTCGCCCTTGTAATACGTTTGCTACACCGGAAATAGACGAGACGCCATTCTTTAAATAAAATTAATTGGTGCTCGTTTGTATGTACATACATATGTAAGTGCATGTGTGTGCACCTTTCTATTAATATCGTTGAATTATTTTAATATCTATTGCAAAATTTTATTCAGACAGGACTAAAAAGTAGAAAATAAATAATATAAAAAAAAACTTTTTAATATACAACGCTTTTATAAATGGACTAAAAAGTAGAAAATAATACTTCTCAGTCCCATAGAATTTGTTTTGATAACTTTTGATTTTGAAATTTTAGCAAAAGTCATTATAAACAATCTATGAAATTGAAAATGAAAAACGTGGGGCGCATGCGATTATGACTGACCAATTACGTATAATATGATATATGAAAATTCTAGTTAAAAATTAAATTAAGTAAATTACTGTGAACCAAGGTGGATGAAAGGGCGGTGGAGGGATGGGTATGGGAGAGTGATGGGCGAAGAAGAGACACGGAGGCAAAAAAAATGCCGCATTATTCCAGAGAATCCTGAAAACCCCATAAATCCGAAATTGGTCCCAAACATCCGAAAATAGTTCCCTGAATCCCGAAATAGTCCCGAAAGTCCCAAAAATCCCTAAATAACCCCGAAAGTCCCAACAGTCACGATATTAGTTCCGAGAATCCCGAAATAGTCCCGAAAGTGTATGCTACTCCACAGATCGCCCTAACTAAGTCGTTTGGCCTCAAATTGGTCCCAAACTTCCGGAAATAGTTCCCTGAATCCCGAAATAGTCCCGAAAGTGTATGCTACTCCACAGATCGCCCTAACTAAGTCGTTTGGCCTCACCGACCAATTATATATATAGAGGCGCGTTGAGAAATTTCTCAAGAAAATTTTTAAACGCTTATATGTATGTATGTATTGTCACCCACTTCACCGATTTCAAATCCGACAATTTTTGGATAACCTATGGAGCTTGCACTTATTTATATATAACTCGATTATGTATGTATGTATGCTACTCCACAGATC
>NW_023484682.1:0-1502 GCF_013731165.1 Rhagoletis pomonella | reverse complement strand
TGGATGACATGGATGGCGCTCCCCCTCCGGCGATCTAATTATTACTAGTTAGGAACAAAAATAAATTACGGGTTCAGTTCAACCATGAAAATTTATAATTTAACTACATATGTATACTTATTGTATGCTAAGGAAAAATTATAATATATTCGAACAAAACTGTGAATTTTTACTGGACATTCACGGCAATGTTCAATCTTTGAAGGATTGTGACCGTATAGCATAATATTTCATGACCACAGGGAATAAATACAATTTCGCACGGATCTATTTTACTGTTTATACAGAATTTGAGATTTCTAGAATTTGGAGCTACTTGGGGCTCGTCAAAAGTGTTTGCGTTCGAATTTTTCTTAGAAAGCTTGACCAAGTCCTTATCCAATTTGTCCTCAATTTCAATGTCCAGTTCGTCTTCTTCATCGTTTTCCAATGAAGTTTTCTAAATTACCTTTTCTAAAGCCACCTTCGATAAAAGTGCTTCGATATTTATTTGGTCCTCTTACAATAACTCGGAGGCTTTATCAGTATCCCGTCAAAGAGGTTTTTTTTCATGATCGGGATATCCATCATTCATAACTCGCAAAAGTTGGGTAGAAAAAGCATTCTCTTCCGAGATCAGAAGCAAAAGCAAAGGAAGAATTTCCCTTTAATAGGAAAACATTTTTCCAACGCAACATTAGCCTTCTAAGCCGAAGTGGTGCGCACAAAGTAAAGCACAAAAGTAAAAAAAAAGGATCAGTCCAGCGCATTCGTCTTGACCTGCAGGCTGTGTCGAAGTCACAGCCGCTAAACTTAAAACGGTACATGAAATATTAAATACAATCAGTATTGAATTGAATTTAATAAATCCATATGACTTGCAAAATATTAATACCAGGGACCGAAAATAACGATTATCCTTTCAAATTTCAACTCAAAAAATCACTCGGAAAGAGAAATGCTACGTGCATAAGGAGTAAACCAATATATTTCTTATTACTCGGAGTAATCAATCAGCGGCACTGATATTTATTTTCTAATTTTTACTTATAAAAATCAAGTTTAATCATTATATTTTGAGTTTTATTTTTTACTCAGAAATTAATCGTTATGTTTTGAGTTTTATTTTTTGCTCGGAAAATAATCGTTACGTTTTAAGTTTTATTTTTTGCTCGGAAATAAAACTCAGTTAATAACGATTAAAAAGTGATTTTTATAATAAAACTTATAACCGTTACGGTCCCTGATTAATACTACTAATATTAATAATACGTGTATCATTATTTCGATTCATTTTTATTTCCTTTTATACTGTAGAAATTTGTATTACTTTTTATATTAGCCTAGGTCCTCGTATTAATATTCTTCTTCGAGCTCATGCTCGTCTTCGCATTATCTTCGTCTTCGAATTTGTGTATAAGTTAGCTAAAACTTCTCAAACAGCTGGCAACTCTCCTAAATATAGTTTCCATGTATTTTTTATGGGAAAAATAAAATTTTTCGTTGAAATGGTATAGAATTCT
>NW_023484681.1:0-1502 GCF_013731165.1 Rhagoletis pomonella | reverse complement strand
TACGTTTATGAATGAATGTCTTGCTCGTGAGAAGCGGGAGTTCGGGGAATAGTAAGCGCAGTGTCTGTATGTTTTCATTTGTAGTATTTGTATGTATGTACGTACATAAGTACATATTTGGTTTTTGATGTTCATAGATTGATTAGAGTGATTAGAAGCGATTGCATTTTTGTTTGCATGAACACTAATCAATTATGTACGTGTATGCTTATGTACATACATATATGTATTTATGTATGTACATAGTTTGTTTACCTGTACATATGCACATTTAGATCTATGTATTATTCACAAGTAAATATTAATTTAAACATATGATCATAACCATTTAATTTAATATTTCTTCAATCTTGATAGATAATATTCAATTTCTTGATTAAACATCAAAATATTCATCAATTAATAAAATTTGGCAAAACGATGGTGGTTTTCTGCACACACAATTACACGAAATTTGAGCGTCGCAAGCTTGCGCATGAAATTGAACGACATCGTAAAACACTGCTTAAGCGCTAGGATTTCAATGTGTTGTGTGGCGAATGCGCTAGAGCCGCGAGATCATTTTCGCGTGTTGCATTTTTGCTGGGGATCAAATCCCAGTTGGAGAAATTTTTTTTTTGTTTTTATTTTTTTAATGTAATTAAATTTCCTTTTTTAATTTTATGTTGACCTTTGGGGTTTATTTTATAAATTGATTTTTATTTATAAATGCATAAAAATTCCCATAAGAGGTCGGGCAGCATAATATGATTCTATGAAATTGTAGTTATGGAAAAATATTTCATAGCCACATATATTTGCGAAAAACTTCTTTGTAAATACTTTCAGTTTCAATTCATTTATGCAGTTGCATGTACATATATAATTTTTTTAATGCTTTCGAATTTTTTTTTGCCAAATATCTTTTTTTTTTAAGTTAAATGCCATCATAAGATAAATGCCATAAAGAAAAATGCCATCAGATACCTATCAAAAGATATCAAAAATTTTTCCAAAATTAAAAAGAAGTCGATTTATTAACATTTCTTTATTATATTAATATGTATATGTATTTAACAATAACAACTGAATTTGGCTTAATATTAAATTATATTAAAATATCAAATAAAATTATAAAAGAAATAAACAAATATACATACATACTTATGTTTAAATAAATTATAATAAAATAGTTTTTATAAAAAGAAAATCTTATCAACTTAGCTGAAATAGAAATATTCATACATGTTTGCAAAAATCAATTTGCAACAATCAGCAAATCCATTTCACGCAAATATCATATTTTCGGCAAGCAAGCAAATGTACAAAAGCCCGCTCCATTCCCCGTTTCCCGCTTCTTACTCTACACTTGTCGTTCTGACTTCCATTTTTATTTTAGAGTTTGTTTTGATCCGACACAAGCACGCGCCTGCCTCCGCAAGCATCCCCTCTGCCTAGTGCTTATTATATTTCTGTTCCTCTTTCCTTTTTCGTTCTTATTTTTTCATTTTGTTTTGAACTAT
>NW_023484680.1:0-1502 GCF_013731165.1 Rhagoletis pomonella | reverse complement strand
GGATCCCTGACTCTCGAATCATTCTTCTTCTTTTCTTCTTTTTTGGCTCTGTAACCGCCTAAGCGATTTTGACCGAGTTCAGCAAAGCACGCCAGTCGTTTCTCTTCTGTGCCAACTGACGCCAAGTTCTTCTCCACCTGATCATTCCATCGCAGTGGGGGCCTTCCTCTTCCTCTCCTACCACCAGCGGGTTCCGAGTTGAATACTTTCAGAGCTGGAGCATCGGTGTCCATTCGAACGACATGGCCAAGCCAGCGGAGCCGCTGTATTTTAATTCGCTGCACTATATCCATGTCGTTGTAAAGCTCATACAGCTCATCGTTCAAGCGTCTGCGGTACTCGCCGTCGCCAACGCGTAAAGGCCCGTAAATCTTCCGCAAAATCATTCTCTCGAACACTCCAAGATCCGCCTCATCGGATGTTGTCATTGTCCATGCTTCTGCGCCATATACTAGCACGGGCATGATGAGTGACTTATCGGGCGTGGTTTTCGTACGAGAGAGGACTTTACTCCTGAATTGCCTATTCAGTCCAAAGTAGCACTTGTTGGCAAGAGTGATTCTGCGTTAGATTTCAATGCTGACATTATTATTGGTGTTAATGCTGGTTCCCAATTAAAAGAAATTCTCTACCTTCTCGAAATGGTAACTGTCAACAGTGACGTGGGTGCCAAGGACAGGAGATACTTCGTCTTGTCCTCGTTTACCACCAGTCCCATTCGCTTTGCTTCCTTATCCAACTTGGAAAAGACAGAACAGACTTCGCGGTTTTTGTTACCGATGATGTCGATGTCATCGGCATAAGCCAGCAATTGCACGCTCTTGTAGTAAATTGCTCCTGAGCGGTTCAGTTCTGCAGCTCTTATTATCTTCTCCAACATCAGATTAAAGAAGTCACATGAAAGGGAGTCGCCCTGTCTGAAACCCCGTTTTGTGGCGAACGGCTCGGAGAGGTCTTTTCCAATTCTGACGGAGCTGGTGGTATTGCTCAACGTCATTTTACACAGCCGTATGAGTTTTGAGGGGATGCCAAATTCAGACATAGCGGCGTATAGGCAACTCCTTTTAGTGCTGTCAAAAGCGGCTTTAAAGTCGACAAATAGGTGGTGAGTGTCGATCCTTTTCTCGCGAGTCTTTTCCAAGATTTGGCGTATTGTGAATACCTGGTCTATGGTGGATTTGCCAGGTCTAAAGCCATACTGATAGGACCCAATCAGTTCATTGACGGTGGGCTTCAGTCTTTCACAAAATACGCTCGATAAGACCTTGTAACCTATGCTTAGAAGGCTGATCCCGCGGTAGTTGGCGCGAATGACGGGGTCACCTCTCTTGTGGATTGGGCAGAGCACACTTAAATTCCAGTCATCGGTCATGCGTTCAGCTGACCATATTCTGCACAATAGTTGATGCATGTACCCTATCAACTCCGCGCCGCCGTACTTGAATAACTCAGATGGCCAGCTCCAGCAGCTTTGTTGTTTTTCATACGCGTTATTTCTATAG
>NW_023484679.1:0-1502 GCF_013731165.1 Rhagoletis pomonella | reverse complement strand
CGTACACCGGTATGGGGGCACTCGCAATTGAATCGTCGACTAGACCAGTTTATTAAATTCAATTTAACCTACAGTCCACTATATTTTCCCATTTTTGAATAAACTCGGAATAATTTGTATTACCCTAAAATTTGCTTTACTTATTCAATTAAATATACTCAAACACACCCTTTTACGTTGCTAAAGAGCAACATAATCAATGCTCTCATATCCGTACCGTTCGTTCGATTTTCCAAAATCCAGATTAAAAGGCTTGGACTGCAGACGTGCAATAAGGTTTTACTTTTATGAATAAAAAAATCTAACTATTTAAAAATTTTCAAATTATATAAAAAAAATAAATCAATTATTACAAATCGGGTATCAATCGAAATGGTTTTAAAAAGCTTTGTTTCTTAACTTAACTATAGGATGGTTGCCACCTGTTTAAAAATCAAATTCAATTTGAATTAAGGGAATTGGGTAAGACAAATATGTATCACCACCCGTTTGAAAGGTCTAACTTAATTAACTAATACAAAAATTATATGAATTATAAAAATACGGGAATCAAACGAATGAATATCAAGAAATCCTTCGTTTGAACATTTGGAAAGTTTGAAGAGAGTTGCCACGTGTTTAAAAAGTTACATTCAAATTATTCAATGAGTTAATTGAATTATTAAAAGAGAGGTATCAATCGAAATGGGTTTGAAAACTCTTTATTTCTGAACTTTATTAAGGAGGGTTGCACGTGTTTGAACACTCAAATTCAACTTAGATCATAATTTTATTGAAATACAAGTGTATTACAATGTCAGACAAAAGAGATTTAATAAGGTTTTAGTTTGAAAATACTTTGGAAGAGGGCTGCCACCTGTTTAAAAATTCGAATTTCGTTAACTTATACAAAAGGTTTATGAAATATTACGATATGGATGTCAATTGAAAGATGTTTATAAAAGCTTTAATTTGAAAATATCTTTGATTACGCTTGCCACCTTTTCGAAAAGTCACATCGATCTAACTAAGTACATATGTATGTATTAGGCCGGGTCGATTTGTGGGGAGGCAAAAAAATCGCCCATTGCTCTGTGAAAATCATATTCTAGGGATCAAAATAAGAAACTTTGCCGAAGGAACCATACCTCTAAAACGAATTCTGATGTCCCCCAATTTGGGTCGAACTTTTGGGTAGGGGCAAATTTTCAAAAATCCCACTTTGACCCTTTTGACCCACTAACTTTGGAGGCCCGACCCACCGATGCCAGTGGCACACCCCCTGGAACCCCCCTGGGGGTTCACCATACAAACATTTCAAAAAATCGCCGGTTTTGCACTTTACATGAAAAAATCAGCAAATGCCTATGTTTTTTTCTTTTTGGAGTTTATTTTTCTCTTTAGAAATTTATTTAGTCAGAACATATGTAAATGAAAAAATGAATTTAACTTAGTAATAGAAAAGAAATTAAAAAAAATTATTAGAAATTAGCGTTTTTACAACCCTTTTAAAACCAAGGCAT
>NW_023484678.1:0-1502 GCF_013731165.1 Rhagoletis pomonella | reverse complement strand
TACAAACATCTACAAACCATTTCTAAGCATAATAAAATATCAATTTGTTGGCACCCGGATTTTAAGACAACAGTATTTTTTTCAGCTGTCTCTATTTCGGTATCTGTTGAACTACAAACAAAATAAAAAGCACTACAAACATCTACAAACCATTTCTAATCATAGTAAAATATCCATTTGTTGGCACCCGGATTTTAAGAAAAAATAAATTTTTTTAAACTGTCTTTATTTCGGTATCCCTTGAACTACAAACGAAATAAAAAGCACTAAAAGCATCTACACACAATTTTTAATCATAAAAATATCAACTTGCTAGCACCCGGATTTTAAGAAAAAGGTATTTTTTTTCAACTGTCTTTTTTCGGTATATGTTGAACTACAAACGAAATAAAAAGCACTACAAACCATATCTAATCATAATAAAATATCAATTTGTAGCACCCGGATTTTAAGGAAAAAGTATTTTTTTCAGCTGTCTTTATTTCATTTTCTGTTGAACTACAAAGGAAATAAAAAGCACTACAAACACCTCCAACCATTTCTAATCATAATAAAATATCAATTTGTTAGTACCCGGATTTTAAGAAAAAGGTATTTATTTTTCAACTCTTTTTTTCGGTATCTGATGAACTACAAACAAAATAAAAATCACTACAAACATCTGCAAACCATTTCTAATCATAATAAAATATCAATTTGTTAGTACCCGGATTTTAAGAAAAAGGTATTTATTTTTCAACTGTCTTTATTTCGGTATCCGTTGAACTACAAATGAACTAAAAAGCCTACAAACATTTACACACCATTTTTAATCATAATAATATCAATTTGCTAGCACCCGGATTTTAAGAAAAAAAATATTTTTTTTTTAACAGTCTTTATTTCGGTATCTGATGAACTACAAACGAAATAAAAAGCACTACAAACATCTACAAACCATTTCTAATCATAATAAAATATCAATTTGTTAGCACGCGGATTTTAAGTAAAAGGTATTTATTTTTCAACTGTCTTTATTTCGTTATCTGTTGAACTACAAACGAAATAAGAAGCACTACAAACATCTACAAACCATTTATAATGATAATAAAATATCAATTTGATAGCACTATGATTTTAAGAAAAAAGTATATTTTTTTTCAAATGTCTTTATTTCGGTATCTGTTGAACTACAAACGAAATAAAAGGCACTACAAACATCTACAAACCATTTCTAATCACAATAAAATATCAATTTGTTAGCACCCGGATTTTAAGAAAAAAGTATTTTTTTAACAGTTTTTATTTCGGTACCCGTTGAACTACAAACGAAATAAAAAGCACTACAAACATTTACACACCATTTCTAATCATAATAAATATCAATTTGTTAGCCTCGGATTTTAAGAAAAAAAAGATTTTTTTTAACTGTCTTTATTATGGTAACTGTTGAACTACAAACGAAATAAAAAGCATTACAAACATCTACAAACCATTTCTAAGCATAATAAAATATCAATTTG
>NW_023484677.1:0-1502 GCF_013731165.1 Rhagoletis pomonella | reverse complement strand
TCAGTGTTACTTTTTTAAATGTTCCACACTAGCAACTTACACGATGATAAGAATTAAAAAAAAATCATATTGAATTATTTAATATTGCATTGTCATGAAATTTGGTATTTAGGGGTTCTTAAGTTCGCGTGTTACAAAGTTTAAACTAATTTTTAAAAATTCTGTAATTTTTCTCTAATTTGCTTTTATCTGTCATTTGAGTTTTGGACATACATACCTGCGCGGCCTTGTGTTCATAGTCAGAAGGTTTCTTGTATTTTTTAAATAATTTCTAAAGCGTGAAAAATAGTAACAAATTTAGAATTCTATAATATTTTAAAAGGGAAATGGAAAAGTTCCTATGTAGACGGCCCAATTATCTCCCATTTATAAATATAATTACTGTAATTATTTCACAATTTGATCATAAATTCATTTTACATATGTTACCTCGAATA
This sequence comes from Rhagoletis pomonella, assembly GCF_013731165.1. Classification (NCBI taxonomy): domain Eukaryota; kingdom Metazoa; phylum Arthropoda; class Insecta; order Diptera; family Tephritidae; genus Rhagoletis; species Rhagoletis pomonella. The sequence goes on along the minus strand of NW_023484677.1, from coordinate 1,065 downwards.
CAATAAATGATTAATTTTGCTAAACCAATATATTGTGTTACTCACTTGAAAATGACAGTTGATTTGGCAGTATAGAACTCTCAATGTTCTCCGTTTGACGTAACACTCGTGACTAGCGAATTTAAAACAAAGGTAACAGCGCATTTGACAGCTGTCAAAATTTTAGTTTGACACACAATTCGTGATCAGCATGTCTAAAAACCTATTCATTTCTAAAAATATTGTCTTATTAACCGACTTTAAAAAAAGGGGGTTATCAATTCGTCGGAATATGCTTTTTTTTGGTTATGTATGTTACCGCATCACTTTGGACCACGTTAACCGATTTCCATATCTCTGTTTTTAAAGAAAATGTGGTATCTCAGAGGCGGTCCAATATTAATTTGGTTTAGATACGATCACTGGAACATGAAAAAAATTAACGGTACTCTTAAATTTGTATATGAGAATTGAAGTCGGTTTCGTTTTTTTGCTTCGTGACAAGCGTGCCTAAAAACATAATCAGTGGTATTTTCAGAAAGATTTTCTTACTTTTAGAGAAATTGGCAGTTGATTTGACAGCTGTCAACTGTCAAACTATACATATTATGGCATATTCGGATTAAGCATTACAGCAATACTGCGATCCTACAATTTTATTATAATCGTAACAGGCCTTCTAATTTTTCGCGTAAAACATAGCTTCTCCGACCACTGTGTGCCGGTGTTATTTTGCGAAAAAAAAATTTCGAACATATGTACTTTGTATGAATGAAAATGTGTGACAGATAGCAAACAAAATTATGAAAAATCAACGGGATTTTCTAGCAACTTCACACTTGCGCTTTACTATGATAAAATTGAATGGGCTTTAAAACTGCAAACCATATTTTTCTTTCTAAAAGTCCTTATAAAAAAGTTCGTAATATTTATGAAGCTGCCGAATTTTCATATTTTTTGGAACAAGTTTAAAATATATATATATGTGACCTGGTCTACGGAAAGGGGGCTTAGGTGTCAAAAAATCAATTTTCACTTTTTGGTTGATTCGGATGGAAGATGAGATGCTTTTTCACGTGGTGAAAA
>NW_023484676.1:0-1502 GCF_013731165.1 Rhagoletis pomonella | reverse complement strand
TTATATGAATGATGTCTTCCTTCTTTCCTTCTAGAAATTTGCTGGCATTTTTACCCAGACAACTGGCTCCTGCGCCTGAATCCAACAAAGCTAACGCGTCTATGCCTCCTATTTTCGTTTGTGCAAAAAATCTATTATCGCCCTTCAGTGTGACAATAGTGGACACTATCTTATTATAAATAGTTTTATATGATTTTTTCTTATCTCTCATCCTTTGTATTTTCTGAAATTCCTATTCCTTTTCTTTTCCATAATTGCTTCACAAAATATCCTATTCCTAGCTTCTTCGTATTCCTGTTTCCTAACATGCAAGCTTTTAAATTCACATTTTTTCCTAACCCTATGTTCTCTTTAAATTCACTATCTCCTTCTTTCTTCAAAATTTTTATTGCTGGGTGCCCGGGTGCTCTTTCTCCTGGCTGAGAGTCCCGGTCATCTCGGCCAGACTTGCATTTCCCTTCCCGGGCTTGAACACACAAAATGAGTTGTCGCCCCCGCAGGAAAAACAGACCATGTTATGGAAGCTTGATTTGCATCGCGTCTCCTTCTTCGCCTCAGCAGGATCCTTCGCAAAATGGTCAACCGGCATCCCGCACGAGAAGCACAACATCAGGTGAAAGGGCGATGGGCAAAAAGAATTAATGGTAGGTTTGGGGATAGCCGCCGTTGCAGCCGTAGGCACGCTGTACTGTGTCACGGTTTGCAACTTGTTGTCAGGCAGTTGGCCACTGGTCACCTTGCTCCTAAATCGATGGTCCATCGCTTCAACTGGTTTCGGATTACCTGGACCATGTAGATCTGAGTACTCCAGTTCGTTTATCCCTTTGGCCCTACTTCGATTCTCCCTAATTACTTTTTCTGCTCGTCTGCACTCCGCCTTTAGCTCCGCTAATGTGTCCATTTTTGAGGCAAACGTCAAGTTTGCTAGGTATGGCTTCAAATTACCCTTAATGATACCTACTAGCTCCTTTTCAGGGATCTTTGTACGTAACCTGAACGTTAAATTATGGACTTCTCCGTAGAAGTCATCAAATCCCTCCTCTGCCAGCTGTTTTCGTTCCATGATTTCCCGGATTATCTCGTAATCGGACTCTGCGGTTTTAAAGTGGGCCAGCAGTTCTGCCTTCAGACCGAAATACCCGAAGCTCAGGTCATTGGCATGATCTTCTAGTACCTGCCAGTACCACTTCAACGCAGAGCCCGACACGAGGCAATGGAAATCAGTAAACAGCTGGTAGTGAGAGATTTGATGCTGTTCCCGCATTTTCTCGATGCGAAACAAAAAACTTTCGACCGTCATATCTTTCCCTGTTCCATCAAACTTGATGTGCCACTTTTCAAGGTCGATCTTTTTTCTCTTCGGTGGCTCGTGTTCGTCTTGAACCTTATCAGACGCCTGACTTTCCTCGCGACTTTCCTCCTCCTGGTGACGGGCCCCGTTTTGTTGTCCCCTATTTTCAGGCGTCGATGCACGAGCGGCGCGGTGACCCAGTGCGTGAGCT
>NW_023484675.1:0-1503 GCF_013731165.1 Rhagoletis pomonella | reverse complement strand
AAGGCCGACAGAGCAAAGCTCTGGAGTGCCAGTCGAGAGATTCATGGATCGAGTCCTAGAGCAGGGGATTTTTTAAAATATTTTTTTTTATAATTTTTAATTGTATTTGAAAGAGAGAAGAAAATAAATTTCCCAATTGAATGTGAAATAACACAAATTTGCTTTATTTCATTTCTCGTTGAGCAATAAGACCAACTTTTATACTTAACAATTTGAGTAATAAAGCAAACTAGTGCACATATGTATGTAGTCACCCAGTTACATTTGACAAAAAGTAGTACATGAACAAGTTAAATGGACGGATTTGTATGTATACAATTTTGAAAGTGCGCCACCCCGCGCCGCGTTCGACGACGCGCTCGCGCTCGCGTCCCCCGCCCCTCCCCTCCTTTCGCAATTATGTACTGGTGGCATAATAACCGTTTAGAAAAAGGAAAAATGATAAAATAACACTAGTTCACTTCTGAAACTGCTTTTTAATGTCCAAGTAATGGGAATTATTGTGTATGGTGTTATTGCATGCTGCATCCCACCCATAGTGGAATTTACCAGGTGCCACTGCTTTATTTGAAAATTTGCCTATAAAATGTGACTATAAGGCAGCCGAATGTCAGAAAATAAAGCGAGAAAGCCGTTTTATTACTTCATCTGTTTATTGCGACATGGTTCCATGCAAACATTTTAAGGTTTTCCAGCAATGTTTTTAACAACATATTAAAAAGGATGCAGAAAAAATTCATACAAAAGCGCTATGTCCAATATGCGGAGCAGTTATTAAAGGCGATGCTTTTTCTATATTTTGTTAGACTTTTCATAAGTAAAAATATTTTGTGAATATTACTTTCTTCAATGCATTATATCACATTTTTTGTTTAATTCAAGGCCTATCAAACAGGTTTAGGGCATTTGAGCAAAAACAACATTTGCCTGTATTTTGTTGTTGCTTCTGGTATCGAAGGTGCCAAAAACTGTTCGGATTTTTTTCTTCTACATCAAAGCGTGCCATGCGAAATACGAAAAAGGTAAAAAATTTAAATTGAAAAAATTAAAATTGTTGCAGCTTTCTTTCTTAGTAAATTGGTTCGCTTCTCGAAGCATTGATCCACCATCCTGTGCCAGGCAGAGTAATCAGCGTTCCAAAAGCTGCTATTTAATCGCTAGTTTTGTATAGAAAATGTTTCACATGCAAATAGATTTTAACAATTTAGAATTTTTTTGAGAAGAAATTTAAAATATTTGACATTTTCGAGAACAAATAATTTGAAAAAAATCAAATCAGCTGCTATATTGATATTACCTGTTCAATGTGCCTTGGTTTAATTGTATTTTTGGAATAAACAAAGTTCTTTTTCCTTCTGTCAGTAAACTGTGTAGTTATAAATAGTATAAATAAGCAATGGGAAATAAGGCAAAATTTGTTTTATTTCCAACCTTTGTTGAAAATAAAGCAAAACTCAGATTTTGGTATTATTTCCCATTTAAAAGTAAAATAAAGCAAATTTT
>NW_023484674.1:0-1503 GCF_013731165.1 Rhagoletis pomonella | reverse complement strand
CACTGCAAGTTTCAATAGGCTACAAAATACTAATTTCTTCCATACAAATTATGTTCTGAAATTTTTCTGCAAGAAAGAATATGCATGAAAGGGCCTACAAACAACAATCCAAAAAAGCAACGCGATTTTGTTGCCATTTGAAACTTGCATTTTATTGTACTAAAATTGTATGGGCTACAAAACTGAATACCCACTTATTTTAATTCTGAATAATAAGTTAAAAATTTTGGTGAAAATATTTTGATTTTTAGTAATTTTTGTATGGTTTAACATTAAACAAACAAAAAAACTAGTCGAAACTGGTAAAAATTTCGCACTCCTATTATTTTGTGCACAAGTGTGAATATACTCAGTGCCAATATTTTTTTTGTCTTAATACTTTAAGTCCATTGTTAAGGTCATAAAAATGTGGATGATGGACCACCTAACTGTTTACAGTGTATTATATTACATATATTGCTGGAATTACCTATTAAATACGATTGATAAATTTGGGAAAAACTTATGTAGTCCCATTTTTTAACACAGATTTGTACAGCATTGTCTTTAATTAAAAAATTCATTATTTCATAAATATTTATATTGTCGCTTTGAGAGACTGTGACTATATGACCAATATGAAAAGTAATGCCTTGAAAAATAATTTCATTTGTTGTTTCATATAAGTTTAAATCAGGAACTAATGAAGATAAGTATGCACTATTTTCTGGTTTAATACCTTTAATACTTTTAAATGTATATTCTTGTTTAAAAAAATCATTTTTTAATATATAATTTGCGAACCTCAGTGAAGATTTTACAGCTAAAATCAGTGAAATATTTGTTCTAGAGGTGATGTTTCTTGCATATTGCTTATGCAATTGGTGTGCAGCCTCGAATCTAAACGACCATAAATATTTTAAAGGTCCTAATTTTTTTATTATAGATGGATAATGCACCAGGTTGTGATATTTTGGTTTTAAGTGTTCTTTAAATATACTTTGATATGTGTCATTATGCTGTTTAATTAGGGATTGGAGGTAACTTAAAGAAGCATCATTGTAATTCGATAAAAGTAATTGATCAATCAAAGTTACAAACAATATAAGGAATTTATAAACTAAGTCGTTTGAATCTACTATATTGCCTATCAAGAGAAGTATTAAATGAAAAAATGTTTTCATTTGCTATGCATTCATTTTGAATGAAGCGTTATTTACATGGTGTTTTTGAATAGGTGGGCTAATGTTTCCAATTTCAGTGTCACCGTACGGAAACATTTGTTTCCTGTAATTTAAAGTATCTAAGGAAAAAAACTTCTTCGTGTAAACGAAATGATATAAAATTTTAGAAAGATTGTATTTGCATACGCCAAGAAATACATCATGCGTAATGTCACATGCGATGTTATCCGTAACATGGAAGCTTGGCAAGGAATTAAAGATTGAAATATTTTTAATACCAGTGTGTGCAGGATTATCAAGCAAAACATCGCGATTATAATTATTTTTTACTCGTAAAAAA
>NW_023484673.1:0-1503 GCF_013731165.1 Rhagoletis pomonella | reverse complement strand
AAAAATATCACATTCATTGGAAAAAATACTTAAGGTAAATAAAAATCAAAATGCAAAATTAAATTAATCTCAAAAAAAAATCATTTGTTTAAATTTTTAAGTAGTTCAAGTTTTTTCATTTCTACTTCTCTCATCATTTCCGCTACCGAATCGTGGAATCTTTTCTTCTCCTCTAACTTCCTTTCTTTTAATATAAGTTTTTCCTCGTAATATCTTTCTCGAGCTGTTTTCCTGCGACGTTTTGATATTACTGGTTGTGGCGATTCTGCTTCTTGGGATGTTGGTTGTTGCGATGATTCAGGATGTGGGGATGTAGGTGGGGACGGCGATACAGCCGGTTGTGGGGATATTGGTTGCGGACGTAGTTCTGTGTATGGGGATGTTGCTGCAAGGTGGGATGTTGTTGGGTGTTGAGATGCTCGTGGAAATGGGGATGTTGTTGGGTACGCAGATAGTGCTGATGCTGCATGTGAAACTGCTGGACGTTGGGACGGTACTAGGAGTAGGGATCTTGATGACTGTGCTGTTGGACGGTGGGGCAGTGTGGGCTGTGAAAATGCTGTTGGAGGGTGGGTAGTGATGGTTGTGGGTATCTTGGTGGCTGTGAAAGTGCTGTCGGACGTGGGGGTAGTGCTGGTTGTGGGGAATCTGCTTGTTGAGGTGGTGGTGGCGTTCCAAGTGGTTGTGCTCGACAACGACCCACATTAAGAGTGTGGTTATTGGAAAGCAGCGCACTGTTTCCGAAAATCTCCTCCATCTCATCCATGTACGGAGCAATGCATGGTGCGGCACCGGTTCTGCTTGCGTTGTCTTTTGCACACTTGTATGCAGACAACAGAGTGCGCATCTTTCCTTCTAATGCTACTGGGGTCGTCGATGGATCCTAGATAATTTTTTTTTGTTTAGATTTGTACAATCCAAAATTACACTTCAAACTTACGGTGAAACCTTGTGCCACCATGTCTTCCAAGACGTGGGCATAAGCATTTCGCTTTTTTCTAGCATGTAGGAACTCCTCCTTTCTTGCCAAGTAGCATTTTAGCAATCCCTTGATTTCTACTACGGTCCACACCTTCCGTTTTCTGCAAAACAATTTTATTAGTTTGTAGTAATAAATATTTAGAAATCCACAATTAATTACTTACGATTTGTCCTCCGTTGCCATTTTTATTCAAATATTCTGTTTGTATAACAATTTTTCGTTTGTACCGCTTGACAGTTCACATTTCGACTATTCACAATAGTAAAACTCGTCTAATATCCTCGGAAAAACTTGGAAACATTGAGTCCGGCGAGAAGATGGCGAATTAATGAGGTATAACCAAACTCGCTATCGTCCATATTTGCTAGCTAACTTTGTTGTTGCTTTCACATGCAAATTTTTCGTTAAGCGACCGGAACTCAAACATAGCGAGCAGCGAAGTGGCGAATCGATGACGGCTAGTGTTTGATATTTTAGGCTATTTGATCGAGTAAGTTCCTGTGCAAGAAAAAATACTTTTT
>NW_023484672.1:0-1503 GCF_013731165.1 Rhagoletis pomonella | reverse complement strand
ACAACAACGTTAAGAATGCAAGCAAAAAGAGTTATGACTCATATATAAGTTAACATGTGCAGCCCAAGGGCAGTCGTAACAGTTGCAGTAAGCAAATTTATTTCTGCAGCTGGCAATCAATTTCAATAGCGGCCAGCCAACAGTAGCTAATTACGACGAATCTGTAATGCAACACCAACATGCAGCTGCACGGTGGTTTCATATTATTCCTATTGATATTGAACATCTGCAAATTCCACAACATCATCACAAGCCAGTCACAGCGCGGCGTTCCTGGAACTCTTCACAGCAGCGATACCAGCAGCGACTGCGACGGTGGCGGCTGTAGGTTAGATTTTAAGAACAAGTAGTTTGTAAGTTTTAGTTTAGTGATTGAACTCACCGGCAAAGCCAGTGCTTACGGTTAATAATGAAGTAATAAAGTTAAATTTTAAAACTCGAATAAACTAACTGGCGCCCTGACGTGGGGCCACGGTAAACTTGTCGTGGCATAAGGACATCCAAGGACATCCAGATCTATCCAGAAATAGGACATCAGGATAAAGGGACAACAAGGCTTTCCAGATTTTGCTGTAAAATTAATTTTTAAGAAATGTAAGTAGAGTGCAAAGAGAAAAATAATAAAAAATGTGCAAAGTAATGTTTTAAGAAAAAAAGAAGTAAAAAAAAAAAACAAGAAAAATTGTGAATTTTTAATTACATTTGTACGAAAAATCAAAAAATCTATTGACAAGTCAAAGAAAATTTTTAATTGTATTTTGCTAAATCTCTGTAAAAGGAAAGAAAACAAACAGAAGATAAAATAATAATAATAATAACATGTTAGAGTAAAATAGACGAGAGTCGAAACAAATACAGAACGAATTGTAAATCGTTGATCCTTGCACGGAAAGTCTTACTGTCGTTGTTTTTTTTTTGCTGAAAATTTTGTGGGCAAGTGATTTGCCAGGTTCATGAGTGATTGTGAATTAGGTGAATTGTTAGGTAGGCTAAACAGTATAGTAGTCGATAGAAGAAGGATCGGTGGTGTTTATGATCAGGCAGCTTGGTATTCAAGTTTAAATATGTCTTTGGAAGCCAACCAGCTGAAAGCGCTAATAGAGAGTGCTGTTTCCTCTGCACTCGCTGTACAGAGGGAAAACTTTGAAGAACGGCTGACTACCATTAGTCAGCGCATAAACGATGTTAAGATTACTGTGCCTGAGGTAGAGGCATATAAAGAAATAGGGGTATTGCCCGGTAGACAGTGTGACGAACCCCTTGACATTGTTAAGTCCTTACCAGACTTCGATGGCAAACAGGAGTGCTATGTTTCTTGGCGGCAGGCAGCATATAAGATTTTCGAAAAACATGAAGGTAGTAGTAAGCATTATCAAGCTGTCGCCATAATTAGGAATAAGGTGAAGGGGCCAGCAGATATGGTGTTGGCATCCTTCAATACGGTGTTAAATTTCAGGGCTATAGTTAGTCGCCTTGATTTTACTTATAGTGACAAACGACCCA
>NW_023484671.1:540-1503 GCF_013731165.1 Rhagoletis pomonella | reverse complement strand
AAGATGAAGATGAAGATGAAGATGAAGATGAAGATGAAGATGAAGATAGGATAAAGATCATAACCCCTTAACTTTAACTCATCTTAACTTAAAAACTTACTCCACCTGAGCTCACCACACATTAATTCACCACACTTTAACTCCCCACACCTAAATTCACCACACCTCAACTCGCCACACCTTAACCCCCGCACCTAAATCCACCACACCTAAATCCACCACCCTTAATTCACCACACCTCAACTTTCTCACCACACCTTAACTCACCTCAACTCACCACACAAAAATTCACCACACCTTAATTCACCACACCTCAACTTTCTCACCATAACTTAACTCACCACACCTGAATCCACCACACCTAAATTCACCACACCGTAACTCCTACACCCAATTCCACCACACCGCAGCTCACCACACCCAATTTCACCACATGACATGATATCACTTGCTGTGGCATCAAAGGCAACATCATTTGGCATAAAATGAACCAAAATAAATAAGATTTAGATAGAGGTGAAAAAAGGGATAAAAAGGAAATACAACTGAAGAGTGTGCGATGTTATATTGTGGTGTGTTATGCTTCATATGTTATGTTATTTATTCTTATGTTATGGTTATGTTATGTTATGCCAAGTACTAAGCTAAACTCCCCTCCACTTAACCCATTCCAACTAATGTTATTTTAGCTCATTCAACTTACATAAACTATCCTTAATTTTATCGGTTGAATTTCAACCGCTGGGCGAACACTAGTTAAATTAAAATAACAAAATAATTTTTCACTTAAATTTATTTCATGAAACTGGCTATTAATATATTTTTGTAACTGTTTTTTTTGTCTTCTTTTAAATAAAAAAAATTTCAATCTATTTTAATTTTTAAGTACTATTTCCTTTTTTTTATTAAACTTTTTTCTTTTTAACCGACTTCCAAAAAAGGAGGAGGTTATCAGTTCGTCGG
>NW_023484671.1:0-440 GCF_013731165.1 Rhagoletis pomonella | reverse complement strand
TTTTTTTTTATGTATGTTACCGCATAACTTTGCACCACGTCAACCGATTTCAATAATTCTTTTTGCAATCATGAAATATATAGATATATATATATTTTTTTAAGTCGGTTTTTTTTTGCTAAAAATTACTTGTTCTAATATAATTTTCTTTTATTTATTAAGAAAAATATGTATATTTTTTAATTTGATTTAAATTTTAAAACAACTTATAGCAAAAAGGCGAACAGCATAACGCTAAGACTACAGACGTGAAACTATCGCACCGCCTTAATTTCATCCGGAATAGGAAGTTGTTTAAGGAATACTAAAATAACATTTTGGAACAGCCCAAGTTAGGTGCTTTAGATCGCAAGCTGAAAGAAAAAGTTTTTAGTTGGTTAACTACTAGTTTGCCAGCTAACATCGAGAGGTTCCCACGTAATTAAAATAGCTAAACCCGC
>NW_023484670.1:0-1503 GCF_013731165.1 Rhagoletis pomonella | reverse complement strand
TTATACAAATGAACCAAACCCATAGCAAATCTCGTGTTGGTCGCCTTGATTTGAGATTATGTGCAAATATTAAATTTTGCAAATAACGAATTCCAGTCATTTCATTCAACTGAGGAATTTAATCCAAAAATTTTTAGGTATCAATTATAACGCAATTTATTTTTTTCTCCCACCAATTCTACAATAGAGTAAAGCATCAATACTAAGCATATATACTAATAGATAATTACGAATGCCAAATAACGTTTGTAGGTTAAAATCTGACCTCACGAATATCACGGCTTATTTCAGATAATGATCTGACAACATGAGGTTAAACTCCTACCTGAGTAGGATAAACTCAGATGTCCGGCATGAGAGAGAGTTTTAAATCTAAATTTAAGTGAGTTTTCTTTTTAGAAGATGTTGAATGAACTGTCGGTTTGGATCTTTCTGCAGACTAAATAAATAAATAAAAAGGGAATTGATTCAAACTACTTGAAATTTCACTTTTGTATTAATTTTGTTTTAAACAGTCCTCGGCCAGATATGAAACTGGGTCGTTCCGGTTACGTAGACCCGAAAGCTGTGAGAGTCATTTTATTGGTTTTGACTTTGCACAGCGAACTCAAGCTCAGGTCTATTAGTCCCACAAGGTCTATTACGTGAAGATCTTTTTGAATTTCACAACACTACAAAGCGGCCAGAGAATCAAAATTTAAAACATGCTTTGGCCCATGCTTGTAATGCGTTCTTGCTATCGAACAAGGTGGAAATGTTGCATACTCCATAAAATTGTTTATGATAAAAATTTCACTAACCTATATAGCTAACAATATTATTCACGACCAGATGATTTTTAAACGAACGAGGGATAATTAAATAAAATACATTTTTCATATACAAGTTTCGGTTGCTAAAACTGGGAGCTCGTTCCAGGGCATAAATCAAGTGTCGACGAACTCTTTCTCAAACTTTCTGGCCGAGATAAGCGAGAATGGCACGGCTGGATAACCAGAAAATCCGTGGCGGTGCCACCCCCACTTTCCTAACATTTTTGGAAAAAACAATTTATTTATTTAAATATTGATGAATTCCTTACCACACTGTTCAAAAAATCGGAAAGTCCGGTACATAAAAAATATAAATTCAGGGCCGTATTTAAGAAAAGTCGCCCAACTTCGACAATATTTTATGCGATTGCAATAAAAGAATTACAGTTTATTTAAAAATAGACTTATATTGAAATTGTAGAAATTATCGATGGTCAAAATTTAAAAAATCCAGAGAAATATGTTGTTTTTTTTATTTTACCCGATAAAAAATCCCAACAAGCCCGACAAAAAATCCGACCTTTGAAATCGAATCAAAAATAGTCATTCAAAAACTCATAAATCTACAAAATCGTATTTTCTGACTTAAATCGACAGGTCTAAATGAGCCTTAAAAAATCTATGAAAATAGGAAATAATAGGCTTTTTTTTACACGCATACGTATCTGCGCTTAAAATTTGTATGGAGCAG
>NW_023484669.1:0-1503 GCF_013731165.1 Rhagoletis pomonella | reverse complement strand
AAGGCAAGAATTGTAGCAAAAGGATTTCAGCAAAGTCAACCATACCAGAAATACTATTCACCGGTTGCAAGAGCAACAACAATAAGAACTTTACTAAGTCACGCAATACAGCAAAATCTTAAATTAAAACAATTGGACGTACCAACCGCATTCCTAAATGGGACATTAGAAAATGATATTTATATAAAATGCCCTAAAGGTTTAAAGTTAAAAAATGGAAATGTTATGAAACTGAACAAAGCTCTATATGGTCTCAAAGAAGCACCTAAATGCTGGAATTTAAGATTCCATGATTTTATGATAAATAACTCGTTTGATCAGTCAAAGCATGATTTTTGTCTTTACCTAAGCGAAAAAACGTGGGTACTTATATACGTAGATGACATATTAATTTTGGGTGAAGATATAGAAATATTATCTAAATTGAAAAACGAATTTAAAGTCAAAGACCTAGGAGAAATTCGAGAATATTTGGGGCTCGAAATATCAAGAAAAAATTAAAAGATAGAAATCAAGCAAACACGCATGATACATAACATACTTAAGAAATTCAACATGGAAAATTGTAAAGGAGCTTCAACTCCAATGGAAATTAATTTCTCTTCAGAGGATACGGAGGAAATTATAGATGTTCCATTTAAAGAACTAATAGGATGCTTATTATTTATATCAACGAACAGCAGACCTGATATTTCTTATGCGGTATCTTATCTGAGTCGACACTTGGATAAACCAACATCAAGTTTATGGAAAGCTGGCAAGAGAGTACTACGTTACCTAAAGGCCACCAGTAATAGAGGACTATGCTATACGAAAAATAGCAAGCATACAATAGAACTGTTAGCGTATTCTGATGCAGACTGGGCAGGCGACAAGTCAGATAGAAAAAGTACGAGTGGAGGTGTTATATTTCATTGTGGAAACCTGGTTCATTGGTACTCGAAAAAGCAAACTGCAGTTGCCTTGTCTACCGCAGAAGCTGAATATGTAGCAGGAGCACTGGCAACAAGCGAACTTTTATATTTGAAAGGTGTTTTGACAGACCTGGTTCCACAAGTTAGTGTTGTAGCAAATTTGTTGATTGACAATCAAAGTGTCATACGAATGATTGAAAGCTTTGAAAATAGCAAACACATAGATATTAAAGCCCATTTTATAAAAGATGTTGAACAAAATCTATCAGATATATTAACGAAACCGTTAGGAACGAATAAACATATGTATGTTATAGAAGCACTATGTATAAAATAAAATTATCAACGCAAACAAAATTCTTGTAAATTGCATAGAAAAAGAAAAGTTTATATTCTTGTTTATACACATAAATACACGTAAATGTACGCTTGTATGTTTACAAATCAAAGCTATCTCACAACTTTAAGTATATATAATATTAAAATGTATATGTACAAACTAAATTTCTTTTGACTTGAATTCACTTTAAATTTACAAGTAAATCATTTATATACATACTAAACGTACAATCATTGTACAAGAAATGAA
>NW_023484668.1:0-1503 GCF_013731165.1 Rhagoletis pomonella | reverse complement strand
TACTAGTTTTGTGTTAATAACTTTTTCTGCTAGTTTTCTCTTCTTCTGAATTTTACACTCTATTTAGCTTTTACGCTCTCGCTGCAATATTTTACTGGAGAAGTTACTTTACAAACCTATTATAATACACTAGAGTGCCAGTTACTGTCGAAATTCAACAGTTTTTCTAGTTTTTAGGAGCCTTGGAGAGGGTTTCTAACTTAACACGTAGCAAAACTTATACGATACAAATTAACTTACCGGAACATCTTCTGCTTTGGAACTAAAACGAAACTAAATTTTTGTTTATCTTAGAAGGTCTTTGGACTTCAGCAGGACTTAGAATTGACCCGATACTTTCCACTTTATCGATAAATAATAATGATTTGATACATATCGATAGTTCGATGAATTTCAAAAACAATAAAATCATATAACTCAACAAAATTCGTTTCAATAACTGTGAAATTCGAGGGCTCGATAAATTTCGATAAATCAAAAATGTAAATTCTTTGGATACCTTTGAAAATTTTTACTTTTGACAGCTCCACATTTTTCGAAAGCTATCGAAAAATTTTGATAACTCATTACACTCTGTTAGCACGATAAAATTCGATAAGCAGTGATAAATCGATAAGCTTATATAATCTTGAAATTTCGATTAATGGATATATTTTGAAAATTCCATAAACTTCGATTCGATGAATCAACCAAATTCAGTAGATCAATAATTATCGATAACTCTGTTAGTTGAAAGAACTCCATGCATTACTACAACTCGATAAATTTCGTTAAGTCTATAAATAATGATAATTCAATAAATATCGATAACTTGATACATTTCTTTAACGTGACAAATTTCGATAATCCCACATGTTTTTATAGCTCGATAACTATTCGTTAATTTCGACAACTAAGTTTCTGTGTTTATAAATTTCGACAACTCAATAAACATTGATCAATTTGAATAATTCGATACGTTGTGATAACTTAATAAGCATGGATAAATTTCGATAATTATAAACTTCGATGATTCGATAAATTTCGGTAACTTTTATGGAAAATTTCAATTCAGTTACCCTAATTCTTATGTATTTCTTATTGTCTCCATTTTCGCCTTTATCTCCATTTTCGTCTTTATCTTCACTTTTGCCTTCTTTTTTGTCTTCATCGTTATCACTTGTTTCTTCATCTTCATATTTATCTTTATTTCAAAGTTTAATTTTAAATACGAAGTAAAAACTGCGAAAGAGCTTAAATCGAACAGGTTGCAAAAACAAACACAAATATGGAAATTTTTAAACAACGATTTTAACCCAATTTCGAAACTATAAAAACTCTCCTCATCTACAGAATTACCTTTCCAACGGTGTTCTTGGTTTTGAAATCGGTAAATTTACCTTGTTCTTCATCTTTGTTTTTATCTTTCATATCTTTGCTTTTATCCTTTTCTTTATCTATTCACATAAGATGTGACGTGATTTTACGTCATAAATAGGATGTCATGTCATGTGCTGTCATATC
>NW_023484667.1:0-1503 GCF_013731165.1 Rhagoletis pomonella | reverse complement strand
TTCATGAATGCTTTAAGATTGAGCACTTTTCATATAGCTGGGTGACTTGGGTCACGAGATACAGACCAAAACGTGGACCCGGGTAAACTTAGGCTGTATTTGTTTAATATCGGCATAAAATGAAAGCTGTTATGTCAAAAGTATGCGGAAGCAAATAAAAAAAAAATTAAAAAATTCATGAATACCGTTTTAGTGAAAAATAAAATTGAGTAATGCGGACAGTTCTTTAATCTTCTTTAATATAAAAATTAATATAAAAATAAGTAGGGTTTTCCTTCCTGACGCTATAACTCCAGAACGCACGAACCGATTTTCACGGTTTTGCATTCGTTGGAGGTTTATAGCTAGGAAAATTCAGGAAAAATTTCAATAGAAAAGTATATGGTGTGTGAGTATCCCCCACGAAAATAAGTATGTTTCATTTAAAGTAGATGGTGCCATTGTTTAACAGCTATTCATTGTACTTTGCTCAGTTAATTTCATGTGACACTAGCGAATACCCGGCGTGCTTCGCTGCGCCTTAAAAGTAATTTTGTTTTGTTACTCCCTCTCACAACATTTGAAAATATTATTTAATATTGCTGTACATATTTGTATAGTAGGGAGATTTTTTCAAATTATATAAATATACGTTATTTGAATATTGAATCAATACACGTTTGAGGAAAGGGTGCGATAGTAGACTCCAGTTATAAGATTATAAATTAAATTTCCAAGAGAAAGTCGGTTCTTTACATATTTTCTAATTACCTTCGAAAATATATTAACTCAAAAAAAAAATAAACAATGCTTCATAGATCGATTTTTTTTAAATCTAACTTCATAAAGTTCTTTAAAAATATTTTGTAAATGAGGCCATAAGAGCTTAGGGGGAGAGTTACAACACAAAAATACATTTAAGGCGCAGCGAAGCACGCCGGGTAATTGCTAGTCGATATAAAAATCGATATTTTCATCAGTTTTGTTTTAGATATTTTTATCGATTTTGTTATCGATATTATAAGTGTTATCGATTTTGTAGTCGATATTATTAACGATTTTGTTATCGGTATTGTTTTTGTTTTTCTATCGATATTTTTATCGATTTTGTTATCGATTCTGCTATCGATTATTTATCAATTTTGCTATCGATTATTTGTCGATTTATTATTGTTTTTCGTCGATTATTTATCGTTTTGTTATCGATATTTTTATCGGGTTTGTTATCGATATTTTGTTGAATGTTACTAACGATTTTGTTATCGATAGAGCATAAAGATAGAAATGATGATAAAGGAAAAGAGAATAACATAAATGTAATTAGAACGAACAGGCGTAGAGGTAGGGGATCCAGATAGGAAAATGACAAAAAATATAACCTTAAGAAAAAGCAGATGTATGTATGTATGTACATATGTACATATGTATGTATACTGGTTATGAGACAAAATAGATATATAACGTAAGTTTCACTTCACCAGTGTGGCCCAGGCGCCCTTAATTTTTTTCATTGAAGTATCTGGA
>NW_023484666.1:569-1503 GCF_013731165.1 Rhagoletis pomonella | reverse complement strand
AATAGTATAACATACTGACGCGTGCAACACGATTCCTTTTTCCTTACTTTTTTGTTCAAAAGTTAAACACAATTTTTTTTTTGGCTTTAATTAAAATTTAATTTTCTAAAATATTGACGGTTACTGCACCGCTCCTGATTTTTTATTCTTTTCAAATGTCATTCTGAGTACATTGGTTGGTTGGTTTTCTCGTTCTATCATTATATATCTGCACTGTAATGTTGGCGGATGTACTTTCATCGTACTGCCAATATAGAAGTATTACATATATGCTTTAAGGTAAAGGTGAAGAGGAATATGCAAAAATAAAGATAAATATGAAGAAAAGGATGAGGATGAAGATCGATATTGTTATCGATATAAAACACGATATAATAATCGATATTGCTATCGATAAAATAATCGATATTGTTATCGATACTGTTATTGATTAAATAACCGCTATTGTAATCGATATAATAATCAATATAATAATCGATATTGTTACCGATAAAATAATGGATATTGTTATCGGTATAATAATCGATTAAATAATTGATTTTGTTATCTTTTTATTCATTTATATTGTTATCGATATGTATAATAATTGATACGGATGATTGTTATATATATCGATGAATAAATCGATTTTGTAATCGTTGTATTTTTCTATATGTTTAGGTTAGGTTAGGTTAACTCGGCTGACCTAATCCCTCAGGAAAAGGGCACACTTAGGCCACCAAGGGCCCGTTGTGATGCCGTATAAGAGACTCCATATGTCCCTCCTCTTACCCTAGTAGTGGAACCCCTTCGTAGCTCTGATGAAGCGCACAAAGTCATAGACACTGGCTGAATCCAGTTCGGCCAGACATTCAAAAGAATAATGGAGGAACGAGCTCTCGCCAGAGCAGGACAGTGGCATAAGTAGTGCTCCACGCTTTCGATTTCCTCCTCA